>NC_056744.1:970394457-970516957 GCF_019279795.1 Protopterus annectens
TTCTACTACATCCCCTACTATCTTTGCATTCATATGCCTCCCCTTTCCCGTTATGCAGGAGTCTGCATGCAGAGTTATCAGCTCCTGGCGTTTGCCCTTCCTGCATTGATTGGTGTTGATTGCTCATTACGGCTCCATTTACACTGCTTCCGCATTTCCTCGTATTCTCCGCATTACCTTCCTATATCCGTGGTTGTTGACGGGGAGGCCGTCACATGACTGGTTTAGGGAATGTAGTCATCCTCGTGCACATGCATCTGTACGCGCATTATGTACTCTCAGCGCATCTATTTCCTAACACGCCAGTCCTGATGCTGTGATGTGCATTGTACAGCCCAGATTTGCTGACCTCCAATATCCTTCCTCCTACAGTGGCACACCCCTCTGGGGTTGACATGTATCTCGTGTAGGCCACTCCTCGGTGTAGTACCGCTACGCCGTTTGCTCCATCCTTACCCCGGCGCCGTTTTTGAGATTCACTATTATCTGCCTCATTTGCATGGAATTGACTACTAATACATGGTTACGGCGCCGAACACCGCCACCACTCCTTGACAACCATTGCGCTGGGGTTGAAGCTTTACATACATACTATGGTGTGTGGTGGCTGTGCAGCTGATGTGTGTTATACTGCTCTTTTAGGACATTGTCATATTATTTCATTGCTTTGCAACTTCTGTGCACATATCCCGGGGTCTGCTGTTCTTTCTACGTACGTGCCATTTATGTCATTTTTTACATTTTGTGCATATTTTCTTTGGACATTCTCGGTGCCTTTCCACATTGGCATATTGCACCTATATGATACCTGACTTTGACAGCCTTCCGTTACTCCTCGGTCATGTTTGGGTAAATGTAAACCGTTTTTTTTGGTTTACATTGCCGTGCCCTTATGCTACGCCTGCGCCACTTCGTGGATCGCTATTTGCCCTCATTTGCATGGTGCAATACCGCACACAGTGTGTTTTGCATACCAACGCCGGGGGCGGAGACGGTCCGGCGCACGCCGGTAGTGCACGTGGAATTCATTCATACCTGAATCGCTCAGCAGCCATATTTGGCGTTATAACGCCGACGCTATGCTGGCGCCTGGCGCAAGGTTCATGAATCCGGGGGTTTGTTTTGTCTTCATTCATTTTATATCATGAAAAAATTGAAACTGTCTCAGAACATTCTACAACACAGAAATATATATTTCTGGTTTTATCAGGTGCAAAATAATATTGTCTGCAAATAATGCCAACTTTTCTTGATATCAATATATATCCTTGGATTTGTGAGTTCCTTATTTTCCTTGCCAGTGACTCTAAATATAATGCAAATATCAAAGGAGAAAGAGGAAACCCCTGCCTGGTATCTCTATACAGACACAACATATCAGAAAGGAACCCTTCCACTTTAATTTTTCCCTCCAATCCTTCATATATCCTTCAAATTAACCTGATGGTTGAATCATGGAATGCAAATGCTTTCATTGCCCCATTCATAAAATCCCAGCTTACTCTGCCAAATGCTTTCTTAGCATCAAGAACCACCAACAAGACCAGTATTCTCTTACATTCTGCTTCCCTCTGGATTATCATTGTTCAGCTAATGTTGTTAAATGTTTGCCTTCCCTCCACTAAACCACACTGATTCATATCTATCAATTTTGGCAACATCTTTGCCATTTATTTTTGTAATATAAATATAAACACTTTATAATCATGGTTTAAAATTGAAATGGGCTTATATGAAGCTGGTCTGATGGGTTTTTACCATCTTTAGGTATTATGGCCACCACATCTTTCTTACAGGATATTGGTACTTCCCCTCCTTTTAAATTACTGTTAAACAAAGTCTTCCAGATCTTTATCACTTTCTTTCCTCATAGCTTCCAAACGTCTCCAGGATTACCATCTATTCTTAGAGACGTGCCTGCAGATATAATAATACATCACTCTTTTTATTTAATCTCCTTCTATCTTAACTGTTAATTGTTGAGCCTCTTCTACCTATAACCTTGGCATATTTAAAGCTTCCATAAATATTTCCATTCGTACTTTTTCTTGATTTCCACATTCCTCTGCTTTATACAAATTTTCATAAAATTTCCAAAATACTTCTAATACTCTACAGGATCTCTCGTTATTTTTTCTTATTATGGCCTCCCTATGTTTGTCAACAACTCTTTCTACTTTCTATTGCCTAAGTCATTGTGCTAAGAGGTTTTGTGTTCTGGAGTTATTATCCAAAAGCAGTTGCTTAACAGCAATCTTTCTAAACTCATGCATATTACCCTGATACTCCCTTATTTTCTCTTTAGCATGCTGCAGTTGCACCTCTTCTTGTTCTGTGAGATTCCCCTTATTCTGCAATACTTTAATTTTTGTCAGCCCCTCTAAATAAGCTTCTTATGCTCCTTAACCTTATCTTTTTTTCTTTAATTTCTGCCCTATTTTTAACTCCACTTTTATTTTTTTCTCAATCACTAACTTCTGAAGAAATTTTTATCTTCCACTACTCATTGCTTAAATTCCTATCTTTTTAACAGGTAAGTAGAGGAGCAGCAGTGTCTCATTTTTACTTCATTACCTCGCATTTTTATCTTAGTTGTTATTGGCGCATGATCTGAAATAGTCATTGGATGTGTGTCAAAGCTTTCAATTAGATGCACATGTCCCTGTGAAATATAACGTATTTCTAGCCTAGCCCAGTTAATGTACCTTGTGGAATAATATGTAAATTCTCTCCAAGGTCCTACTACCAAATTCACATCTTCTTTACCAAATGATTTCACAAATTTCTAGGCCCCCCCAAATACATCTTCACTGTTGCAAATCAAATTCCAGTCCCTACCTATAAGCAATATTCCCTGCAGAAAACTGATTATTTCTCCCAGAATTGTTTTAAGCTCCATTGTAGCAGTTTTAGGTGGAATATAAATACATGCCATTGTAATCCTCCTCCTCCCCTGCCAGTAACTGCTTACTACTATAAATCTGCCATTATTGTCTTTTTTTTTCCTTTCACTATTGGAACTGCTCTGGTAATTAATATAAGCACTTACTTTTTTCCTTTGTTCCAGCTATACCACTGAATAACCACCCTGAAATCCTTTCTTTATCAATTTCACATGCTCATTTCTTTCGAAATGTGTCTCCTGTAGCATAGCTATTTGGACTCTATATTTTTAATAAAGTTCACTACTATTTCTTTCTTGTATACACTGGTAAGACCATTCACATTTAAAGATAATGTGGAAAGTGTTGTCATTATGATAAGAAGTTATTATTTTCACCCGTTATGTATAACAGCTTTTTTATGTCTAGTATTAGCTTTTGCAATACATACATATACTAATGCTCAACAGGTTAATCTTTTATACAGTGGTCGCTTGTCATATCCATTTGAACCTATGTCACATCTTAAAATACTTTTTGTTTTAATGAACATACTCAAAACAAAAAACAAGCACATCCCCAAAATATTATAACCTATTAGCTTAATACAAACACACAAAACTATGAACATATACACATAATGTTTAACCCTCCTAATAGGAACAATTGCCCAAGATTGACAGCTACACTCACAGGCTTGAATTGGCCTACAATGAAGGTTATCCGTGCTAAGATGCATGGTACAGCCTGTGATTCTATTTACACTAAGTGGTGCCTTTTTTTTATCTTCCAGATATAGAAAATAACTTGAATGCTTTCAGAAAATATTATCTACTAGCCATTGAAAGAAAAAAGTATTCTGTTTTACTGCTCTTATCAGGTTGTCTCCATAGAAACATGAGAACCAGCTGCACCGTTGCCTTCAGCTATAAGTTTCTCATGTTGCACTATGAACATTTATTTGCTAAAGGAAAACTTTTCATTACATTCACTGTTCTTTTATTTACTTGCTTCCCCTTAAAACTTATCAGATCAAGCCAAGGGCCTTAATTCAGTCATTCCCCTATGCAAAAGTGATAAAAAAAGCATATCAATTTTACTTATATCATTCTCTTTTGTCAAGGCTTTATTTTCTTTTTACATCACAGTTCCTACATTTCTTAAAACTGAACAAGAAAGAAAGAAAGAAAGAAAAAAGGGGCACCTGTTTACTTTAGTATCCCTATTACACACAAAAATAACTGAAAAGGCTTTACTTTATAACATGCAGTATATATCATGTTTTATAAAAATACTGTTAAGAACAAAAACTGTTTTACTTATAGTTACCTCTTTCCTTCTTCTTCTTCTTCCCCTCTCCTTAATGTTCTTACAAACATTAATGATATGAAGTAGGGCATATGCTTTGGAGTCCCTGTCAAATTTAACAAAGTCAAAAAGTCCATTATTTCCAGATTTTCTTGTTCTGCCATGTTTCACAAATGTGATTGACTGCTTTGTAATCCCACATTTATTCATTAATTTCTGAGTTGCTGGTTTTCTTCCTGTTGCTCTCCGTCTCCCATCTCTAGTCTCTGGTTCATTTGCAATGTACTTCTGGTTCTTCTAGTCAACTCCTGTGCTTTTTTCTGTCTTTCAAGCATTTTCTTTTGGAACACTGGAAAAGATTTTACTGACATGAGCGCTATTATCAGAAGAATAAGAAGCAGAATCCCCCTTTTGTTTGATAGCTCACTTTTTCTTGAACAGTCTTCTGTATTTCCTCCTGAGCATGTTCTCCATCAAAACTGACTCTGACACTCCAGGAAAAAATATTCTAAAGATAGCAGGATACATCAATTTGAATCTCATACCTGCTCTTTGACATTCCCTGATTAATGGAATAAGTTTAACTCCTCCTCTGCCAGGTGTACAGTGAGCAATCTTTTTCCCAAAACACTCTACTATCTCCAACTTATTACTGTGTCCTTCTATTACAATTTCATAGGAAGTTACTAGGCTATTAGCTCTGAGGCCCTTACAAGCCTAGCCAAGAATTTAGCCCATGTTCCAACAAGTCAGCACCCTATGCCACTGTCCAACAGGAACACAGGTGGAATCCCAGGTGTGTATTTTCTGTTCTCCATCCAGTTATCCAGGTTGCGCATAAAAAGGTTTAACGAGGTACTCTGCTTTACATGGAGAAGGAGTCTATTCCAAAAAAAGGGGGAGTCTCTGGGACACAAATCTGTCCTGCCAACGAGTCCTATTGATGTCACAGACCAGGTTGAGGTCGCGCACACAGGTTACTCGAGTGGAGCTTGACTTGTGGATATGCAGCAATCCCATCAGAGCGAGGTCTGAGGTTGTTTTGTATGCCAGACAGAGATCACCTCTGAAGAGTCTGTAGGAGACTGAGTAGAGGGTCAGGGCTTTTACCCTATCTGTGTAGGGTAGATGTTTAAGGCCCAAGATTCCCTGGGTGAGGAATCTCTGTGGTCTCTCCAGCTGCTGCATGTGCTTTGTGAGGTACATGCTGAAAGGGGCATTATACTCAATAATGGGTCTTATAAGGGAAGAATACAGGGATGTTATAGTCACCTTGTCCCTGGATGATATACCCTTACTAATGAGGTGGGCCATGTAGAAAGCTTACCATACAACAAAGGCAATATGGTGGCCAAAAGTCAGATTGCTGTCAAGCTGGGTGCTGGAGTCCCTCTCGACTGATTGCGTGCTTAGTACCTTATGTGATCATTTGTGGGGACATCACTCTCCCAAAAAGGGATGATGATGCATTTTTTGGCATTCAGTTTAAAGCCATGTTTCTGGCACCAGTCATTTGTTTGGGTAAGACCCTCTTGGATGATGTCCACATCACTAGGGGAATCGATGACAACATCCATCTTGCAGTCATTTGCAAACTTGGTCATCCATAGCCCACTAGATTTACCCTGCACCTGCAAGAAGTATAGCCCAAACACCAGAGGCCCCAAGAGCGATCCCTGGGGTACACCGGTTGTTATGGGTCTACTACTTGAGGTGGCTTCTCCTATTTTGACTAGGTGGGTTCTATCAGTGAACCAGTTTGCTACTTATCTGGTGACATATGGATTGATGCCTAGTTAAGAGAGTTTATCTATTATACCTGAGTGGGGAATAGTATCAAAGGTTTTGTCCAGGTAGGTGGTGTGCACCATCTTCCCCTCATCTATGGCCTTGGTGACTGTCTCAAAGAAGTCAACTAAATTTAACAGGCATGACCTCCCCTTGACAAAACCAAACTGTGTGGGATCAAGTGTCTGGAGGTTGCCAATGTCCTTGTTAATGAGGTCCACGATGATCCGCTCCATGGCCTTGCAGATCAGGCTAGTTAGGCTGATAGGTCTATAATTTCCTGGATCAGTGTATGCTCCACCTTTGCGCAAAGAGATGGCAGTAGCTGTCCTCCACTTGGCTGGGATGAAGCCAGTACTCAGGCTTTGGTTGAATAGGGTGCCTAATGGTGCTGCAAGTTCCTGCCTGAGTTCATGTAGGATGCAGCCTGGGATGTTATCTGGTCCCACGGAGGCTGTATTTTTTGCCTTTGACAGGGCAGTGATGACTTGATCCCTATAGATAAGGGGAGGGGGCAGGTACTGGGGATGTCCTGTTTTACTGATGGGGGGACAGAGGACTGACATTTTCACTGAATCTGTCTCCCAGCAGGTTGGCTATATCTGCAGTGTTTGTGTATGTGGTGTCCTTGACCACTAGTTCTGAGCAGATCTGGGTGCTTTCCTTGCGATTGCAGACATATGTGAAGAAGGCCTTATGATTGTCTTTAGTAGATGTGACCAGTCTGAAGTTGAAGTTTGCTTTGGAGGATTTCACTAGTGCTCTTATTTGCTTGTTCAGGCTAAAGAAAGATTGCATCCAATTAGGCACCTTCTCCTTCTTGGTCCTTTTATTATACAGTTTATTTATTGTAGATGTCCACCAGACAGGTTTACGCTTCCTTGAGGAGGAGGATTTCATCATGTCTGGTATTCCTGATTCCATGGAGCGATATAAATGCTTATATAGTACTTTGGTGTAGGTTTGGACATATGAGCCAGTTCCTATGGCGGGGGAGGGGGCTGTGAAGCTGTTTATACCTTCCCTCAGGAGGTTGTAATCAGCTTTAGAGACAGTTTTTTTGTTTGACCCTAGCTATGGGGGGGGGGGGTCAGGAGAGATGGTGACTTCAAAAGTGACTGCTTTGTGGTCGGATCTTACCAGGGATGATGACACAGTAGGGATGCTGCAGTGGTTACTCAAGTTGGTTAATACCAAGTCCAAGATATTTTCACCTCTTATGGGGTGTAAACCAACTGGTCCAAGGAATTTGCACTGACAAAATCAAGGAATCTCTGAGCATTTGTGTTTTGGCTTGAGTATTTCTTCCAATCTATGGTTGGATAGTTAAAGTCACCCAGGATCAGGGTAAAGGGTTGAATCTTGATAGATTTGAAGAAGTCCAGGTAGGTGGAGTGGGCATCTTGAGTCAGAGCTGGAGGCCGATAGTTAACTATGATTTGAATAGGGGTCTTGTCAGTTCTTAACTACACCTGTAGTGTTTCCTGTGCATCATACTGTTTGACCAGCCTAGAGGTGTGTATGTCTTTTATATATATTGTAACTCCACCTCCTTTTGTTTTGATGCCCATGGTTTGGGGTCTGAAAGAATGATAGGATGAGTAACCTGGTATGGCTGGAGTGTTCTCCGCATCTTTGAACCAGGTTTCTCTGACTGCACAAATGTCGGCTTCCTCCAGGGTTAAGAATGCTTGCAATGTGTGTAGTTTCATGTTTAGACTCCTAGCATTTAGCAGCATGACCTTTAATTTACGCTTTGATGACATTTTCATGTTGGTAGTTTTGACCTCATGGAATTGCCTAAAAAAGGCACTATGGGGGAGGCAAGAGCCTTTGCCAGGAGTCTGAAGCCGAAGGGAGACAGATGCAGTCCATCTTTGGCAAAGCATTGTGGTTTGTCAGTCGTGGTATCCCAGGCTGTCAGGTACTGAATCCCCTTGGAATGA
This sequence comes from Protopterus annectens, assembly GCF_019279795.1. Classification (NCBI taxonomy): domain Eukaryota; kingdom Metazoa; phylum Chordata; order Ceratodontiformes; family Protopteridae; genus Protopterus; species Protopterus annectens. The sequence continues at coordinate 970,402,382 of NC_056744.1, forward strand.
CACCAGAAATTATGCCAATTGTTAAAGTCAAACATTTTCTGTTTGGAATGAATCTGGGTGATGGAATAATGCTGCTTAGGGCTAGCAACATACCTGCCTGGGACACATACTCAGTGAGCTCGATCATATCTCTCTTCATATAGTCCAGGGAGGTACATCTCAAGTCATTCACTCCAACATGGACTATGACAGAGTCATAACAGTACCTGTTGAGAGACTTGAGTGCATTGGTGATATGGCGGATTCTGGCACCTGACAAACAACTAACCATGACTTTCTCTGTATCCAGCCTGGTAAGGGGCGCAACTGTGTGCCTCAAAATGGAGTCTCCTATGACTAATATGTTGGGTTTATGTTTTGCCCTTAGTGGCTGTGAGACACTCTTTCTCCTGGTAGGATTGCACCTTTACCATTAGAGTTCTTGGCTGCTTTCACATAGCCAGGTTTGGTGCATACACACAATGTGCCCTTTCAATTAATAACTCCTGCTGTGGAATACCAGTCCAGTTTTTTATTTGTGCTTTCATAAAATTAATACAGTGTGTTCCTCCCAGTTTCTCTTGTACAGCAGAAAATCGCGTTTTTCCTATGTGCTCTGTCCTCTAATTTTACCATTTTTTGAAACATCTGTTCTCGAGCAGTCTCATACTCAGTCAGCCTTTTCTTTATTTCAACCTCTGATTTTTGCAGTTTTTTCAGCTCATCTATATATCTGTTTAAAGTTTCTTTCATTTTTTCCCACCTTCTGTTATTTGAGTTGATATACTCCTTCAGTATTTAATTTATTTTAATCAGATCTGTGCCTCCTAACAAACTTCCATGCCATTATCAATGAACACCCCCACTACTCCACACCTACTATCCCACAGCTCAAAACCCCCATTAACAACCCCTGTATTGCACCCAACCTCCACAACATTACCCACATAGGTTTTCTACTCAAATAACACATAACCAACTCTAAAGCTGAAGCTCTCCTCACAAACCACAAACTATTATATAAATATATGAAAACCATTCAAAGTACTATCACAATGATAACTCAGTGGCTCTATCCACCCCAACCCTGGCCCCAAAACAATCAAAAAATAACCTCCAAGCACTCCCTACACAACCCCCCATTATCTCCTCCCACCCCAAAGGGCACTCTCTCCTGCTCCTTAACATAAATCTAAGAAGTATATTAAATAAAGTTCATGACCTCCATGCTCTGCTAGACTTATAATCCCCTGACATTGCCTTTCTCACTGAAACCTGGCTCAAACCACATATCAAAAACAATGAAATCCTACCCCATGGAAATAACCCCTGCCGACTTGACCGTCAAATTAAACGGGGCGGGGTAGCCATAATCTTCCAACAAAACCTAGCATAGAACTCATTAGCACAAATCTTCCTTCATTTAACAATATTGAAATACTTCTCAGTAAACTAAAGATTAACTAAAACAAATCCTTGATCAGTAGCCATCAGTAGCCATCTACATCCAGCTTGAATACATTCTCCACTGGCTATCCTCAACCTACCACCAAGAAACCATCATAATGGGAGACCACAAGACCAACTGGACCACCTATGACTCCAGTAACCCCTCTAACTTTATAAACCTGTGTGGCTTCTCCCACCTCATAAAAGATACTACCAGAATAGATAAAACTTCTAGCAAACACTCAATTCTAGACTGGATCCTCACTAACAAATCTCCAACATCCGTCCAAACAGGGTGTTTCCCCAATAACATCAGTGACCACCTGCCCACTTATTTGCTTAGACATAATCTTAATCCACCCAGACAATCAGTCTGCTGACTAACCCATAATAAAAAGAAATTCAGTACCCAAACATTTCATTGCCTACTCCAACAAATAAATTGGTCTCCCCTAAAAGCCCTTCTATTAGAGGCTGTTGTATGACACTTTAACACTACCTTCCTGGGCATCTTAAACAGCCTAGCCCCTTGTAGATCTGTTAGAATAAAAAATCACCATTCACCATGGTTAACAAACAACACCAAAGATGTCCTAAAACAATGGGACAAGGCATAGGTACCCTGTTAACTAACAGAAGCCAGGGCAACCTACTACTCTACAAACAGCTTAGAAATAAAGCTAAATCCCAAATAAAAGCAAATAAGAAACATACTACACCACTGCACAACAAAAGCACTAAAACAACCCCAAAAAATCTGGTTTGCCATAAATAAACTCCTTCAACCTGGCAACACCACCACCCCTATGCTCACCACATCCCCCTTAGATGACAGCACTGCAACACAGTTCAATTCCTTCTTCATAAACTCTATACACTCTTATCAAATATGACCAAAATACCTCACCCAAGATCCCAGCCATCAACAGTAATATCACAAACACTTTCTGCTTAAAACCGTCCAACTCACACTATAAGCAAACTTCTTAAAAAACTCAAACCCACCAGCCTAGCCACTGACAATCTGCATCAGAATTCCTCAAAATTGCCACAGAAGCCATCACATTCTCCATATCCATCCTCATCAACTGCTCTATCACTGAAAACTATGCCCCCCTAATCTGGAAAATCTCCTAAATCACTCCCCTACATAAAGATGGAATCTCTACAGAAGTCATAAACCACAGACTCATTGCCATCCTTTCACCCCTCTCCAAAATACTTGAAAAATGCATCTACACTCAGCTCCTAAATCACCTTCTATCCAACAAGCTCCTCTCTCACACACAACATGATTTTCACCCCCACCACAGCACCACAACTGCCCTCATCTGTTTCAGCAACACTGTAAATCACCACAGAAGCCAAAACAGATTTGTCTCCACCATCTTTCTAGACCTCTCCAAGGCCTTCGACACAGGTTTGCATCAGAAACTACTGTCAGAGCTAGCCAACTTAAACTGTAGCCATTCCACCCTAGCATGGTTCCACAGCTACCTAACCAAACATTAACAAGCTGTTAGGTGGGAACAGGAGCTATCATCTCTACTCCCTGTTAACATAGAAGTCACACAAGGTTCCATACTAGGCCCCCTACTCTTCAACACATTCACTAACCAACTGCACAAATCCACCTCACTCACCTCAGTTATCCAATACACAGATGACTCTACCCTCATATGTAATGCATCATCCCTTCTCACACAGCTACAGGACATCATACAACAATCCTTCTCTAAAGTAAAATCTTAGATAAATAAAGCTTACCTTATACTGGACCCAAACAAGACCAAGCTGATGCTTTTTCTCCCCATCAGATCAACCATATCCACAATCTCTTTTCATATACATTCCTCAAATAACACTACCACAACTTCCACCTCCCAAACCAAGCTACTAGGTGTGACAATTGATAACAAACTGAAATCTGACGTTCACCTATCTCAGTCTATTAAAAAAACTCACATCCAGCTAGGCTCTCTCTACTACATGAAGCCATTCCTTACAAACCAATCCAGACTAGACATCACCAGAACTCATCTCCTATCCACTCTACTGTATGCCTCCCCCATCCTCACCAGCCTTAGCAAAACTGAACTTACCAAACTCGAATCCTGCTACAACAAAATAGCTACGTTTTCCACAAACTCTCCACACAGGTCCCACCATTGCTCCTCCCTACAACAATTAAAGTGGTTAGAACTCTCCCAACACCTAACCTACAACCCAACTCATCATCACTCACCACTTAGTATACCAACCAGACAGAACTCCAGCCTTACAACAAATACTCCAACCATATACTAATACTTGACAACTCCGATGTTCACATAAAACCCTCCTAAAAGTCTCCAAAAGCAACAACAAGACTGGGGATACCCTCTACTCCTACCATATTTCCAAAACCTGGAACACAATTAACCAACATATTTTAAACATTATAAATCCAACCCAATTCAAAAAACAGCTAAAAGATCACCTATATTGCAACTGGATCTGCTCCTGCATCAGCCCTTGCTAATCCCTCCCTTGCATGTCTTTCCCCCAACCCGCATGTTTCTTCCCCCTAAAACTGTCTCCATCTGAGAACCCCTACTACTATAATAGACACCTCTCCCACTTCAAATCCCCCTCTCCTCTTTCTCAGTCTATAGTAACCAGACTAACAAAACTAAACCTGTAACAGCCTTTAATATCATCAAAATGTTATCTAGTAAACATAAGCTATTATCACCCTATTGAACATATCTAACTACCCTCAAATGCCAACTACGTAAACAAAAAAAAAAAAAAACACTCAATACTTTTAATAGTGCTTATGATATTATGTATGTTAATATATACTGTTACTTGATCCTGTGATATTAATGAGATGTCAGTGATGTCAGTATTCATTTGTATTTGTCTCGCTATATCAATGTAGTTGTTCTTGTTATATCAATGCATATGTATATTTTACTTTTGGAGATTTTTTCCTCGGGCCTCCACTGAAAATGGGCTTGCACCCAGATGGACTATCCTGGTAAACAAACATAAAATAAATAAAATGTTGAGGTCAGTGAAGAAGTCTTAACCTTTTGTCCATTATCTAGGGCTGGATATATCTGGTATTTTATAAAGTATATGTCTACAAGATTATTAGGGTTTGTAAGGGAAACTGTTAATAAAATTTATTTATTTACTTGATCAACTTCAAATTTATTAAAATCCTTATGTTTAAACACTTAAAAAATAAGCCATAGTGAAACAATGAACAATGATTTAAAAGAAACAAAACTATCACAAATATGAAGAGTTACATGCAATCTAAGGACTCCAAAAGCAATATGGAAAACATGTAAAAGAATGCAAATGAAAACACTTAAAAAATGTTGTAGGAACATAATTTTAATAATAAATCCAAAAAACCCAACATTGCAATATTTAAGATTTTATCAAAAACATTTTATGTCCCATTGTTCAATACCAAAGCTAGACACAATACAAGAAGCCCACATATAAAGACAGTAAATGTTCCAAAATGGTCAGATTAACAAGAACACAAGACATAAAGAACAACACATCTCAATGCATCAGGGCCGTAGCTGGAATTAATCAAGCTCATAGGTAATGCCAATAAATGCTGAATAAAATGAAAACACTCCAGCATGGCATCATCAACGCCGAGCACCATATGGATAGCATCTCTAAGAGAATATCTAAGCATCTAGAAACAACTTCTAGGAAACATCTCCAAGGAATCTGAAATTAGCAGGTCACAAATGTAGCATCTCCAGGATTCTGACTGTAGGGCCACACATAAAGTTTAAAAGCTTGAAAGATGGTTGTACAGTAACAGCAGAGCAAGGCAACAATGAACCTTACGGTAGTAAACCAACAATAAGATGTTCTCGGCTTGAATGTTGAGTACTACAACGAATCAACACACCAAAAACTCACAATTCTTAATGACTGCAGTAACAAAAGTAACAACATGAACAAAATAATAATCAAATAATGTGTTGAGTTATGTGAATATAAATAATACAGCTCAGATAATATATGCTTCATCTGTGGGACACCACCATCTTTGGACAGATCCAGTAATCTTGATCAATGGTTAGATCATACAGTATTTTTTCAGACTCTTTTGAGATTAGACAGGTTTAAAATTTGGACCAAAATCCTCTGGATTAGTCAGGGAGCGGACATTTGTTACTTTTACTGAAAGCTTAAATTATTGGGGACTATGAAATATATAAGTGACAGATTAAATATGTGAGAGAGTATTCTGGCAATGTATGAACAGGTCATCTGAAAAAAGTATAGACTGAATATCAACTACAGTTTGAGTTTTTGGAAGATTTTCTAGAACAGAGTAAATGTTTACTGTAGAAATTGGAAGCAAAACAGAGGATGCAGTGAGAGTGTGTTAAGGGTTTTCACTAGCTATTTGTTTTACTATATAGTTTTATTCTTTATATTTATTCAAAAGTTTGTGTGGTTCAGAATAATAATTTTTTATAGGTCTAAAGGGTGAAACAGGTATTTTTTTATTTCCAAAAATATTTTCAAAACAGCACTATACTCTGTAACAGGCCAGTTAATATATAGACCTATACAATGAACTAATGGGATGGCACACATAGTTGTTTATTGCAGAGGTATGTAGCTTTGGCCTTTCTTTAATAGAATTTGGAATTTAATGCATGGAATTTGGAAGATAATAGTCAATAGGTTTATTTGTTCTTTTCTATGTGATTCATGTTCTGTCTCTTTGTGTCATTATACTTCTAAGGTTATTCATTTAATCTATACAAAGACACCTATTTAAGTCACTTATATCCGAGGTACATAGGTATGACTTTCTTAGAATGTTTCATTTACCAAGTGGTGTTCAGAATAGGGTTATTTGTTGTTTTCCAGGTGGTTCATGCTCTACCTCTTTGTGTTATTATACTTCTAAGGTTATTATCTATCCAGGGACACCTATTTAGTTGTTAGGGGAAAGAGTTTGCCTATAATAAAAATATAGTGTTGCTGAATATCTGCAAGGTAGAAGTGAGGTCAGAAAGCTGGTATTGACAACTTCCTCCTTCCTCAATTATGAAAGTCAGAGAGGATCAAAGAACATGGGATGATATTGCACTGATGTTTTCTATCTTAAACTACTACACTGAAATCCACCAGTGACATTCTGTCTCATTCTTTAATGTCCTCTGTCCACTGTCATTTTTGTCACCCTCAGGATCATTTTCATGTCACCTTGCCTTGTAAAATAAATGCTGGCAATTTTCCTTCTCTAGTAATGTGACTAAATTATGCTAGTTTCTGTTGTGCAATCACATTTGCAAGCTGTCATCCTGTAAACTGCTCTCTCAGAATCAATTAATTTGATTAGTGTTCTGCCCTCCTAACCCTAAAAATGTTGCAATACCCACACATCTTGAAGGCTTCTATCTTTCTGATGTCCTCTTTCTTGAGTGTCCAACTGTTATTTCCATACATTGCAATTGGCCAGACTAATGTTATAGTCTGACCTTGGTACCTTCCTGTTGATAGCAATCTTTCCACATTAGGGTCATTGATCTGATGTTTATTCCTGCCACACCTAAACTGGCTCAAACTTCTTTGCTGCAATCATCATCTTGGTTTATGCAGACACCTAAGTATTTAAAAGTCCTCACTTACTCAACATGTATTCCATGATAATATGTGTTGAAGGTTTCATTCTGGCATTTTACTGCCTTGCTTTTTGTTTTCTTGATATTTATTTCTAGGGAATAGTCTCTTGAGACTTCATCTTTTTTATTTACTCGCTGTTGTAGATACTCAGTGATTTTGCAATGAGAACAACAGCTTCTGCACAGCATAAATTATTAATAATCCAATCATTTATTTGAAAAACAATTATATCCAGTTCATTCCCAGAATTTCACATCACTTCCTTGTTATAAATGTTGAAACACGCAAGTGAAATTAAGCATCTTTTCTGTACTCCTTTTTTTACTGGAAAGGGTTTTAAAAGAACATGCTCTACTTCAATAGATGCATATTGGTGTTTATACAGGTTTATGATAACTGGAATGAAACGATTTTTTTAATACTCATAGGCTTTAATACATTCCACAAAATGCAGTGATTCACAGAGTCAAAGGCTTTCTTGTCATCAACAAATATCATATAGAGAGGCTAATTGAATCCTCTTGTTTTCTTTATGCTCACTGAATTGTACTTGGTCTCTAGTGCCAACATCCTTCCTAACCCCATCTGTTCTTCAGCTAACTCTTGTTTTGCTAATAGTGTAATGCACGAAAGGAACTCACAAGATAATTTTGATGGCATGAGTGACCAGTTATTTTGTCTGGTGATTGACATAATGTGTTGCTCAAAGTCTTTCTAGGATTAATACAAACACTGAGTAAAATCAGTTCTTTGGCCATTGCGCTGTCTCTCCAGAAACGTACTGTATTAGTAGGTTAAGACATCCTCTGTGCAGTCACCTCCTACCTTAATCATCTCAGCAAGATTATCAATACCAGATGTCTTGAAGTTGGGAAGGTGTCTAATGGCATCAGTAACTTCAATGTTCAGCATCATGGGTTCTAATTCATTCGAAGGTTCAAATAAATCATCTTCGTCATTATTGTGATATAACTCTTTAATTTCTCCAAGTGTTTTGGTTTTCTAATACTATGACAGGAATGGACCCCATTCCTAAGTCAGGGTCTGGTTAAAGTTCATGAACTCAGTATTGTATCAGTCTGTGGTATTAGCCAAAAGTGCTCTTTGCAGTACATGCAATGTGCCCAGAACTGACTCATTCTGCAATTAATACAGAGTTACACGTAATGTTAGCATATCTAAAGATGACTGAAAATATTTTTTTATTAGACCTGTTACTCGTATTACTATTGGAACCTTCTGGACATTTGTTCTACATCACTATCGTTTCAGCCTGCAAATCCTTTTATTTTATGACTTGGTGTCTTTTTGTACATAAAACACTGTAATCAATGTGTGTATCAGTTTCAGTGATCAATGCTACTTTGTCATTTTTCCTGGATTACTATATCTGCTTTTCTTCCATCTATTATTTGAACTATTGGTAATGGGTGATCCCATGTGATATAAACTTAATAATTTTCTACAGTGCTTTGTGGTTCATGTTTCAAATGCTTCTTATCTACTTCTGTATTGTACTGTTTGCACAATCTCCAATACAGCAGTCTTGCCATGTTATTTTGCCTTTCGGTATACAGGTCCTCTGCCATGAATATATCACACCCAGCAACAAAATGTGTGACTCTTTCCAATTCCTTTTTACAGAACCTGCATTTGTCTGTTTCAACCACATGTTCAACGGACTTTGTAAACCAACATGTACATAGTCCAGTCTCCTGGACCACTGTTATTAACCTTTCATCTTTTGGTTTCAATTCACCTCTCCTTAACCATTCCTATGTGAAATCCTGATTGACATGAGGCTGTTTCAGGAAATCTCTGTTCTTGCCACAATATGTATGCATCTTCCCACATTTCTTTCCTTCTCATCTGATCCTTCTCCTTATATTCTTTATTTATTTATTTATTTATGTTTGCACATTCCGTTGCTGTCTGAATTTTATATCTACTTCTGGTTTGAGTTCCATTCCTATTTGATACTGAATCCTTTTCTGTTAAACTAAGCAGAAAAGTCATCTTAGACTTCTTTCCATCATGTTTTAAAACTTTCACTATATTTGGATATAGTGACGTCAGAAGATATATATGCAGTCCCATGAATGCAGATCTATATATGCAATCAATTTTGAGGAGGCTCATACCTTCTGCAGAACAAGGAATATATAATCTTGGTATATACTTATTTTTATATATCATTTGGCAAGCATGAAGCATTTTTCTTGTTTTCCTGTCCAACTGATCCAGTACCTTTTGGGATCAGTTAGTCAAACCAAAACCATAAGTTGGAACAGGAAGAACAAATTGGTTTATAGTTTGGACTTTATTACCGGATGTCAAGGCAGTTTTCAGTATTAGGTTTAATATTCTGAAATATTCCTTATTGAATTTTATTCATACTTGTTCATGTTTTATTGCCAGTCCTTCGAAAATTCACAAATATTTATACATTATCTCCTCAAGTTCTTTTATATCACAGTCCTGTCCCAGACTGATATTTTCCTGTTGCTACAGCTTTCCTGCTTTAAACATTTTTTACATGTATCAAGACCAAATGTCATTCTTATATCATCTGAGAAAGTTTTAACCTCTTGCATTTGTGTATTGAACTCCTAATCTGACGAGCTATACAGCTTTAAGTCATCCACATAAAGTAGATGATAAGTATTTAAACAAGTCTGTTTTCTGTGAGCCATATTTAGCCATGGGATAATCTGTTAAGTAAACTGCTTAATGGGTTAAGGGCAAGACAAAACAGCAGTGGTGACAGAATCACCTTTACATATCTTCCCTTTGAATTTTTATCCCTGGTATAATAATTTGCCCTATGAATTTTTATCCCCGGGAAAATAATTTGCCCTTTATCATGGCTTAACTGCAAAGTATTTTGCTACTGGTGTGTAATGTAACTGATCAATGTAGGGTATATATTGTACATCTGTAAGCAATATCCATGAATGTGGGATGCTGTCAAATTCTTTTTTGTAATCTATCCATACCATACTTAGTGTCTTCACCTTTTTACAATTCTGTATTATGGTTTTATTTAGCAACAAATGATCCTTTGTTCCATGTGACTTTCTTCAGTTACCCTTTTGCTCTATTGCCATGATTGAGTTTTCTTCTAAATGACTATAAACTCTATCTGCATCCAGTATGTAGTTTGTATATAGTCAGAAGGCAAGTAATTGGTCTACAGTTTTTAGGATGGCTTGCAGATTTACTCTTAAGGAGGAGTATCAATTTTCTTGTTGTTAATCAGGTTGGTGTCCTTTCAGGATGTACATAAAAGTAATACATACTCAGTACTAAATCTTTCTATAAAGATATTAGTACTTTTAGTCAAAAGTTAGGTTCTGCATCTAGGCCTGGGGTTTTCCATTTATAAGCTTTTCTTAATTTGGTTCAGTTTCTCTGGCCATTACTTCATTCTATTTCATAGTCTCTATATCAGAACTGTTTACTGTTTCTTTTAAATTTTGTATCCACTCAGGATCTTTGTTATGCTCCATATGGTTTTCATAAACATTTCTCCAAAATGTGTCTATTACTTATTTTTATGGTGGTGTTTCTTTTCCTTTTGCTTTCTTCCCCAGCTCTCTATAAAACGTTTTTGGTCATCAATGAATTGCTTATTTTATCTTCTAAGTTTTTCTGCCTGTGCTGATATTTTAGTTTGCTATTTGCAATAGTGTATCATAGATTCATAAAACCTATATTAAAGAATAGGAGACACAAACTCTAGTATAGATATTAGTATAGGAGTAGTTTATTTGTTGGATTTTATAGAATATAATATGTAGTTTTATGAACATGATTTATGATGTTTAAATTAATAATTTTTAATTGAGTTTCATTTAATTGTTCTATTATTTTTCATTCAGTATTTATAAATGTACAAGCTTGCTATATAATCTAATAATCATGTTAGGATGTTTTTAAATATATAATATATTTGATAATTTGTTTAAGCTTTTTTATTTTGAGTATATTTGAGTTTATCGCTTATAAATGCATAAGCTTGTTATACATTTATCAAATAATTATGTTAGGGTGGTTTCTATACATTCGCAAGTTGTTTATGCTTGTTCTACATTGACTACAATATACTAAATATTTGTGATTCATTATGAGGTATACTATCCTTTAGATAGTTATGGTTTTAATTGTTTTAATAATGTCTAATTGATTAATTGTTTTATAATCAATTAGAGGATATATAAGATGAACATATGACACTGCTTCTTATGGTTTGAAAAAGCTGTATACGAAAGCGCTCACCTACCCATGGATTAAACTTTTTTATGGTTCTCTATTCGTCTGTGGACTTTATTACAATTGTGGTATAAACGGTGGTATTTGGAGAGTTCGTTGCTATTGTGAAAGGTCTGAATAGACATTTGGCTGACTTGTAGTACGTATGTGGAAGGTCTGAATAGACTTGACAGTGCTTTTTTCACTTGTTTTTTATGTGCATCATCCAACCTAAAGCTACGATTGATTATTCTCCGTGGAGAGACTACCAGCAGTTATTGTTATATTATTAATAGTCTGGCTTTTTTTCTGCTGGTCGTCCTGTGTTTGCCGTGGGTTCTGTTATTATTTTACATATTTGAATCTATATTAGAACTGTTTACTGTTTCTTTTAAATTTTGTATCCACTCAGGATCTTTGTTATGCTCCACATGGTCTTCATAAACATTTCTCCAAAATGTGTCTATTACTTATTTTTATGGTGGTGTTTCTTTTCCTTTTGCTTTCTTCCCCAGCTCTCTATAAAACGTTTTTGGTCATCAATGAATTGCTTATTTTATCTTCTAAGTTTTTTCTGCCTGTGCTGATATTTTAGTTTGTTATTTGCAATAGTGTATCATAGATTCTGGTATGTTTTGAAACTATGCATTTCTTTTACCAAGTCTATTTTATAGGTATTTTTGATGATCTGTTCCCTCTTCTTTATTCTTTTAATAGTGAATCATTTTGTCTTAATTGATTTATAGTTTTCTATTTTTGGTGCTTCCATGGTGGCATTTTATTTCTTCATTTCCCCTGTTACTCTATATTTTTGTGGCAAGACGTTATCTGTTATTAATTTAGCTGCACAGTAATAAATCCTATTTCTGTTATATCACAGCAATTTCTCTTAATAGTCCAAATTGCTGAGTTCATTAGTTTTACCAAACTTCCTTAATTGTGAGTCTTATTTACTTTCTGTAATCTATTTCTTTCATCTGTCTTGGTATGTCTAGCCAACTCTATTAAATCAAGCAGCTCTTCCCATAGATTATTTTCTTACAGAATAAGAATACCTTCTTTGCTCTCCAATTCCTATGGGTGTTCTACAGAAAGTTCCAGAACATCTTCCTGTGGCATATCCTCTTCAGATGGCACCTACTTCATCTACTGTTCTTTCATATGAGATGTTGTTGGTGCATCATCCCATAACATTGTCTGTGTCAAAGTTGTCACTGTTTTCCGCTCCTTCCCTTGCTGCAAAACTTCAACTGAACTTTTGTACTGGTCTCCTACCGAAGGCTCCAGAGCATCACCTTCTGGCAAATCTTCAGATGTCGTACACTCCACCTGTTTCTTAGTAATCTTGGGACTCACTGTTCGATCATACTGTGACATTACCTGTGTTGGATTTTCTACACTAAATGCTTCACTTTGCAGATAATTCATAACCTCATTTTCAACTTGTTTACCTTCTTCCTTACTAATCCTTTCTACATTCCTCCTTTGTTTTTTTTTTTTTTTTTTTTTTTTGTATTGTGAAATTTTCCATGTCCTGGTACCTTGCCTGTATTTTTCTTCAAATATCTTTGGTCCTGCTTTTTTATACTGATTAGTTTTGCTTTCTCCTTTGCATAAATTTTACACCATATTAAATCTCTTTTCCCCATTTCCATATTTCTTCAAATACCTCCTCCTCCATTTGCTGCGCCTTAATCTGGAGATTCGTTCCATCTTGCTGTGATATTACCTGCGCTGCATTGTCTACACTAAATCCTTCACTTCACAGATAATCCATGGCTTTGGTTTCTATTTGTATAATTTATATCTTACTAGTCCTCTTTACTATATTCTCCCTTTGTTTTCTTATTTTTTGTATTGTGAAATTTTCCACATCTGGGCACCCTTGTCTATATTTCTCTTCAAGTATCTTTGGAGGTTCTTTTTTCTATTTATTCTCCTTTGCATAAATATTGCACCATACTAGATCCTTTTTCTTTCCCTTGTCTATTTTCTTTTTTATACCTTTCAAAAATATCTTGTTCGTTATATCTTCACATTTCTTTTCTCACTTCTTTTCCGGGTGACCCAGTGTTTCTTCATTTATGTAATATTTTTCATGAATCTGTTGTATTAATGAACACAATATTTATTAGTAGATTTTGACAGTTTTTTGTGCAAGTATTTTTCTATCCTTTAATTTCTGTTATTCTTTCTGAATATATCTGGAAATTCTGGGATTCTTACATAAAAGCAACAATACATCATTTCTTCATTATACTCAATAGTCCACTCTGTCGTCTTTATGGCTCTTTTTTGGCCTGTCAGTTTTATTGATTTTGTGGACTGCTACTTCCTTCTACAATATGGGGGATCCTACCCACAAGCCTGGCCTAACCCCATTGAAGGAATATTTCCATGTCTTGAGGATTCTACACAGCCATTTTTTCCAGTTCTGTCACCAGTGCATGCACCAGGATTGGGCACATTTTTTATCCTGGGACCTGTGCAGCCAGCTGTCTTATTTTTTTATTTCTTAACCTACCTTTCTCCGTGATATACGCCGTATAAGATACAGACTATATTTCAGTATTATCTTGGTGAGATTTTGTGAAAACAGGGTCCACCATATGAAGGTACTCATCAATACTTGAGGATGAAACCAGTTCCAGCAATACTACTATCTTTTTTCTGCTGAATTCATAATCTCTCCATTTGGTTCCTCTTTCTGTATATTCCTTCTAGTGTCCAGTGGTTTCATCTAGGTTGCACAGTAATCTTCTTTTACATCTTTGATGTTTCTTTGTCTTGGCTTAAAAGCAGCTCTTTGCCTTTTGAGAATATCACATGCCAACTGCACGTTGCTGCTCTAACTATGCAGCTTTGACCTTACATACTTGCCTTTTTAATGTGGCATCAACATTTCAGTAACATTCTGCACACCCTGGTGACTGATGTTTATATTTCTTCAAGCTCCTTCTTACCTCCATCAATTTTAGCGCCCCCTCTGAAATCCAGGGCTTGCTGGTATGCAGCCCACTCTTTCCAAAGTTTGTTGGTGGCATCTTCCATAACTATTATGAAATTCCTTCATTGTCTTCAGCTTCCTTTTCTCCATCTTCCAGTAGTTGTATTGTTTCTATCCTGTTATTCACGTCTACACTTCTACCATGCATGCATACTTCTCTAAATTTAAGTGGGGGTTGACCAAATAGTTTTTGGCAATATATACTGAAACAAATGGTGGCACTGCCATCATATTATGGTCTGATCCACCATCTGGGCCTGAGTATGCCCTTGAGTTCCTAACACTTTTCACCCATCTTCTCAATAAAATATAGTCAATCTGATTTTTCATGTTGCCGTCTGGAGAGATCCAAGTGTAGCATTTTTGAGGTGGATGTTGAAACACTGTATTTCGCAATCCCCAGATTATTATCCCAATGGAAATATAATAATCATACCTCTCAACATCTTAGCAAAAGAAATCGAGACAAAGACAAAAATAGTGGGTGGCAAAGGCCCAAAAATATGGAGAATTTTTAAATATTGCTCTTATAAACTTAGAAAGTTTATAAAATAAAATGTTTTGTGTTACCATGTGTTTTCTGAAGGATATGAAGTCTGGAACTCAAATGTCTGTCATAATTTGTGAATTCAGTCCTCACTGATTTGTCACAAAATCACAAATGTTATGAGAAACAGACTGAAAATATAAGGCAAAAATCTGGACAGCTGAGAGATATGATAATAGTTGTTCCCTAATTACTCCATACACCTAGACTAGAATTCTGCATCAGATGTTGCTCTATTTGGTGTTCTGTCATATGCAGGTGCCCAATCTGTGCTTAGAAATTCCTTTGCCATTTTGCTTTCTTTTACTTCAGTTAAATAGTAATGTGTTTTGAAATGAAAAAAAATTACATACTGAAGCAAGTCATTTACAAAAATAAATAAAAATGTATAAAGTATGACTTTTTTATTACAGAATATGCTTTTCTATAAAGCCTTGTTATTTCTGTATAAGGAGCAAGGGGAGTTGTGGTTGAATGGAATGGTCTGACATAGACCCACAGAGTTTGCAAGGCATAGTTAGATCATGGACCATATTCAGCTTGTCAATACCCACCCTTATAGTGCACCTCCTGCCTCCAGGAGGGCAATACAAGTCAGGCCCGGGCTGAATTTATAGGCACCCATCCAGTCATCAAGGCTTATCTTAAAGAAGGTAAAGGTTGATTTCAGAGATGGGGAAAGCACTGACTAATAAATCTGACTCTCCAGATTGTCTTAGTATCTGTTAATGTAGATTCTAATATGTACTTTGAGTGTTTTTGCAGTCATTTGTTTTACAGTGGTTTAGGAAATCAGGGAAAGTTGGGTCTTTAACAGCATGGGATTCTATTCATAAGTCATTGTGCAGGAGTCAATAGTGAGACAGTACAGGGCTAGAGATGAAAAATCTACCTTGAAAATAGGATGGTTCAGTCAGTAGAGCATCAGAATTTTAATCTGAGGGTCCAGAGTTCAAGTACTTGTGAAGGCACATGCTTCTTGGATTGAGGTTGGTATAATGGTCAAAGTGTTTACCTCAGTCACTTGGTACAGGGTTTAATACTCACCATTTAAAGAGAAATTGGCTGGACTTAAAATGGCCCACAAGGGCAGCTAGCCTAGTACTTACCTATGATCCTATGGTAGCTGAAGATTTTTGGTCTGGTATTTTTTTTTTTAAGTTAGGCATCTCTGGGATCTTTCTAGTTGCATGATGTGTTTTGTCATTTACATACTAAAAAGGGCATTACATTCTATAATTGGTCTGACAAAGGTTCCAAGTTTATGATGACTGTATTAGTATACAATGGGATGATGTCTATACTGTGAGCTGCTCCTGAAATATGTATGTCAAAAGATACACTGCCATATTTTTTGCATTTAATTTCAACCAATATTTAATGCACATTTGATTTGTATGGTTTAGCCCTTGCTCATTGGATGATGTGAAAGACACAATTAACCTTGCAGTCAATGGGCAAATTTAGTTAGCTATATGCCTGCATTAGTGACTTTCAGTTCTGAGAAGAAGATGCTGAACAGAAGCCGTCTCATTACTGAACCCTGAGGAATGCCAAGTTACCTTTAGTTTGCTTTCTGAGGTGACACCTGCTACTTTAACTACATGGATTCTATCCGTCATCCAGTTTCTTATATATTTTACCACATAAGAATCTGTATTCATGCCAGTAAGCTTATTTTCAATTCTAGCATGGGGAACAGTATCAAAGGCTTTGGCCAAATCCACATACCCTCTATGAACTGCATGGCTCTATCTAAAGCTTTAGTGACTTTCTCAAAGGTGTCTACTAAATTAAATATGCATGATCTCCCTTTGACAAAAAACATATAGTTGCAGGTCTAGAGCAATTTTTTTATACTTAAGCTTATGAAATCTGACACAATATAGCCCATGCATTTGCATATTAGGCTCTCTAGGCTGATGAAGCAGCATACCAATAGCCTGTTCCAGTGGCATACAGGAATAAATCCCAGACTACAACCCAGGATATCTGAGTTTGACTAACGGGTTTGGCAACTGATGGCACAGGCAGGGTAAATGCAGAATGCTAATCCCAGGGGAGTGACAGTGGTTCCCATCCAGCTAGTTCCACTACTTTGATGACAGGGCACCAGCTGAACAGCACAGACCACTCATGATGTAGGAAGCTTGTGCTGGGAAGATATGGGTATAGCCACCCAAGCTGGTGATGGTATCCCCTCTCTGCATTTGTGGGAGGTACATGCATGTGTACACAAGGAGTTACAGCCAGCCCTTGCAGTAATACAAGTGCTTATGCCACCACCAGTGGTATGGTTAAGCCATAAAACAGAAGAAGCTCTTACTGCTTGGATGCCAGTGAAAGCACAAAGCACCTCCATGCTGCCTAAATGATGGCCCTGCCTTTGGACAGTGCAATGACTGGTCAAGAGGAAGCTTGATGGTCATCAGTAACAGGGATAAAAATTATAATACAAATAGCCATTTTCTATACTCAAGAACATACCCTGTAGCTATGGAGATTGAACGCTTTTAGATGGGGTTCAGCCAGAGTGTGTTAGAAAAGGAGTGATTTATTAATCAATCAGGTATATTGTTGTGGCCCTTAGAGATTGTATTTTTAATTTAGAAGAGTGCAGTTAGAGCATGTTCCATAGTATTTTTTTTGGCAAAAAAGAGACCCAGGTGTGGAACTTCAATGACTGCAGAGACCTGCACCTGTGCGCACTCACTAAGAAATTTATAAAGTGGTTTTCTGGATGTGTGCTACATCAAAGACTCAGGAAAGTTCATGTTTATTGTACTTAACATTGTTTAGCTATTTGCATAATTTTCATACTCTCTTACTTGCTTGTACCTCATTTAATTATCTTGGCAACAGCCTACTCTGGTACGTTGTAGAGTCCATTTTGGAAGGAGAAGAATTTAGACTACTGAGAGGAGTTGAATTGTTTTTATTTCTAGGTAGTTGAGCAGTATCATCTCAAATGTACAACTGTTCCTCACTGGTTCTCTTGCTTTTATTGCTTGTTGCATACTTTGACCAGCTGCTCTAAGCGCACTGTCACAGGGGTTGTTGCCGAATAGCATGTAGTGTGCTCAAGTTGAATTGCATCCTCAGCTAGTACTGAAATAACATCTTCATTCATTTAGCAGGTGCTAGACACTATTTTGCCCTGAGACAAACCTTACTGTGCTGTTCTGTGACAATCTGCTACTTACTATGCTAGTCTGCACGTTGGTGCTCAAACTAGCCAGTGAGATTCAGAAGCTGCCCTCCCTTAAAACACTTCAGTCTCCTCCTTATCCCCCTTTGAGGTTCCATCAACAATAGCACTGGATACCATGCAGAGACAGAAAACTTACTCCCATGTACTGCTAGCCTTCTAGCACTTGGTGTCCTAAGACAGTTTAAGAACTGTCTCTTACTCACTGAAAATGAGCGCCTACTCAACACAGTGGACTCTGTCTGTGAGAGGTGTAAATACCTATGAAATCTGGAGGGATACATCTCCTAGTCTGATGCATGGGGTCTATATTGGAACATTGAATATTTAACAGTTCGAATCACTAAAGGTCGACCCTTAGTGATCGAACTGTTAAAACATTGAATGTTCCAAAAAAAATTAAAACAAGAAAAAAAAACGAAATGGTGTAGGCAGGGGTCAAGCCACCCTGCACCCCCCCCCCATACCCCCCGCTACTTAAATATACCAACTCCGAGACCGCACTACATTGAAGTAAATGGAAATCTCCCCTTACGGAGATTTCCATTTACTTCTTCGATGTTCTGCAGTTTTGCTATTCTTGTGACAACAATTTCAGATTCAACATTGTTGGCTTTCGAGAATTCAATATAGACCCTGATGCATGCACAACAACTCCATACAAACAACATAAAACTGTCATACATTGATGACATTAAGAAAAATCACTACACAATCCTCCTAGAACTCTTAAGATTAGGTACCATTGAAGCCTCCCAAATGCAGATACTACATACATTCCTTTATCAACGTGTCACCAACAACATATTGCTTCCATGTCTAATATGCATAGACCAGCTTCTGGAAACATTTTAGTAACTGGTGACTGTGTTATACACAAACTCCATGCTCGTCAGGCTGGAGAAGGATAGGGTTACAGTTAGATGCCTATTTGGAACTGAAATTGTAGACATATCAAGGGCTCTCAGGACTCTCTCCACAAGAAAGTATGACTATGACCTAATACTACTCCATGTGGGAGGAAATGACCCGGCATAAAAGCCCATGCAGAACATGCAGAAAGACAAGCTGGAGTTTGCTACACAAGTTTCAGTCGAGGGTAAGACTCTGGTTCTGACTGGTATCCTCCCTTAACTGAGAGTGATGCCTAGATTCAAGGACAAGATAAATGAGGTCACAATTGGCTAAATAGGTGCTGTAATTCCAGGGAGATCCAGTTTGTGTCAGCCTGGGAATAAATGATCAACAGTCCAACTTGCTACAAAAAAGTTAGACTATGCCACTTGTTCAAGGGTTTCCACATGTGGCCAAAGACTTTGCTGTCCTCACTTTGCCTTTTTTCAGACCAAGTTCATCTTATAAACATCCCGACCTAACAGGCAAATTGGATCCCAAACTGGGCAACATCAAGGTGGCCCTTCTCAACACCAGGAGTCTTAACAATAAATTGAAGGCACTTCTGTATCTGGAACAAGTCCATGGTTGTGTTGTTACTGAGACATGGTTCAAATGTAAAGACAGCACCCACTCCTTGCCTGGGTTTTGTGACTGCCATGCCTTTAAACCCACTGGTAACTGCAGTGGATTCTTGGTATATGCCAGTAATTATCCTTTCCAAGGTGATATCTAAGAGACCTGACCCCATGTGAGCTAATACAAATCCAACTCACTTTAGGGAAGTCAAATTTCCAAATTAAGCTTGTTATCAGTCTCTGTTCATGGCCCCCCTATGGTCATGAATATTTCCTGGCATTCATTGAAAATAGCTGTATAAGCAATAACACATTAATCCTTGGTGACTGCAACTATCCCTCCATAGACTGGAGTCATTACACCACCAAGGTACGCTATGCCCAACACTTCTTGGATTGCATAGACAAGAACTTCCTGGATCAACCTGTCCTCAATTCCACCAGGGACAGGAACATTCTTGACATGATTCTCACAAACTTTGCTCCAGTCTGTACCTGCACAGTGGTTGGTCCTTCATTAGTTAAGTCAGACAATCTTTTGGTTATCTCTCTCAAAACATCTACTTCCCTGGTAACAAATACCACACTCTTTAGATACTTCAAAAAGGCTAACCTTTTACAATTACATGACAAAATCTCTAAATTCACTTAAAAAAGCTCCACAGTTGACACGGGATATGCATCCACATACACTAAGGATCTTTATGCCCCTTTAGACAAATGAATTGACCTGGCAAACCCTACTAGAACCAAATACAGCAGTAAATTAAAAAGAAAGCACCCTGACAGTCAGTGGATATAAACAAATTGCAGAACAGAAAGAAGAAACTGCTCAAATTACAATGAAGGGTCAGAACCCCTTAGAAAGAATATTAAAATAAACAATCTATGAAGAAAGTAAAGGCCAGCAAAGCATCCCATTAACTCAGGCTAACAACTGAGACACTACTACAAACTTTTCTGTAATAGTATATCCCACTCAAGCCTGAAACACAGTGCTAACATACTAGCAAACAAATTTGCAGCCAATATCTCCCCTGCAACCATCATCCTAACTCCAGTCATCCCTGAGTTATAACCCCACCATCACCAAGACTCATGTCCTTAAGGTACTTTTAAAGACCAAAACCACTTCTTCCATGGGTTCTGACAATATACCAGGTTGCCTTATAAACAATGTCAAACAAGCACTCATTGATCTCCTCCTTAAATGGTTTAATATAAGCCTATCCTAGAGTCTATGTCCCCAAACACTGGTGCACTGTGGCAACAATACCTCTACACAAGGCTGGATTTAACATGGACCCTGTAAACTACAGACTCATCAACCTTATGAGTCTTATTTGTAAAGCCAAGGAGCCCATCATTACAGACTTCATAAATCACACCATCAAAAATCTGATTAGGCTCAATCAGAAGCAATTCAGATTTACATTGGGTAGGTCACACCTGCTAAGTATTGTAAACTTTTTGTAAAGGTCACACCTGCTAAATATTGTAAACCTTTTGTAAAGGTCACACTGTCTGTGCCATCCGTCTTTGATATGGCCAAGGAATGTGACAGCACACTACATGATGAAATTGTAAATAAGTATATAGCATTAAACACTGATCCCTATGTGGCAAGATGGATAGCAAACTGGCTCAAGGACAGAACGCACATTTTTAGAGTTGCTGATCCCTTCTCAGTCAGTGAGAAGATTGCCAGTGGTGTTCAGTGTTGGGCCTCCTCCTATTTGGCATTTATATCTCTTACACAAAACTGATAACAATGAACTCTGGTTAACCAAATTTTCAAATTACTGCAAGCTGGGTGTAATTGTCAAGTCAGCTCAAGATACGTCTACCCTTCAAAATAAATTAACACAAGTCAACACCTGGTACACTGTAAAAAAGGGCTTAAATTAAATGCCAAGAAATGCAGTATCATTCCTTTCCAACTACATTGATAACACCCTGCTATCAAGAGCCAGTAATTAAGAGACTTGGGCACCTGATTGATATGTCCCATTCCTTTATTCACAATGTGATGACTGTAGCTAGGAGATCCTTCTATATCTCACACCTAAATACCAAATGCGTCTCTTCTAAAACCAAGGATGTCATTGACCTCTTTTACTCTGAGTTGGTCAGACCCATTACAGAATATAACCTACCCTTTGGCATGTATCTTACTAGACAATACAATAAACTTGAAAAATAAAATGCTGAGATTCCTAACAAAAATTCTCTTGCTTCAATAATCTTAGCTATCAAGACAGGCTGGAATCCTTATCCTTGTACTCAGTCTCATATAGACTCCTGTGTGGGAATCTGTGCCTCACTTACCCTGCCTCAAGGATCCTGCTATCCTTGATCTCCTTTCTTCTTGATAGGTCAAATACTGCAGCCAAAACTAGAAAACAGGTCTCAACCTGTCATGAAATTAATAAAGCTAGATGGAAGGATAGGTTCATTCATCACCCAGCACCTCCCTCTAGCCTGGAACAGGCTTGTTCTACAGGTCAAGCAATGCTATGCCCTGCCACCCTTCAAGTATGGCTTAGACAACTGGATGGGCACCCTTATACTTACTCCATGACTTATAGGATTTGATCTCCTTAAAAGGGGGGAGTAGAGCTTGAGGGTGATCATTACTAAGGTGCACATGGTGTCTGGTCAAATTGCCTTGTATATCCTATGATCTGGCAATACATTTATCTTCAAACATAATTAGCTATATCTTTAGAGTTAATCCCATTATGAATTAATTTAGAGAATTGCTGTATACAATTTCTCAATAGTTTATGTAGTTAAAGGATTTATGATTATCTTTGGCTATGGAGTCTAACTTTAATTTCTGTTCTACTTTGATCTTCCTTATGGCAAATTTCAGATTTTTGATGATCTTTTTTAGAGTCTTTAATGTGGATAGATTTTGATTTATTATAGGCCTTAATTAACGTGTTCCTCTTATTATTGAGCTTATTAATACTGGCATTCTATCAAAGAGGTTTATTTTTACATTCTCCAATATATTTGGTGATGATGGGACCTCTTGGTTAATGCTGTCTGCAAGATGGGAGTAAAATTCATTAGTATAAGTGACAGATAAGGCAATTTAGGACTGAAAATCCTACAGATGAATTTTAAGAACTCATCATAAAGTTTTCACAGGATTGTCTGAATGTCCTTGAATTCAAATATGTTAATTGTGGTGAGTTTAGATGCCCTAAAGCAGAAAAGTACTGTTTTTATAACTGCATTTAACCAGAGATGAGGATGATACCGTTAGAGTGCAAATAATAGTTTTTTTGTTAATGAGCACAAGGTCAAAAAGACTTTGACCACATAGTGGGCTGGTAATTAATTGTACAAGGGTTTAACCTTTAGTAAGTCTATGAATCTCTGAGCATACCCATATGCTGTGGTACAGGTGCTCCAGTTAATTAACACATAGTTGAAATCACCCATTAAAAAGTTATTTGTATTGATGGACAGTTCACTAAATCCTCTTAGGAATCTTTCATGGTTCTCCAGGAATAATAAATGAAACATATAGAAGCTTATAAACTGATAATTTATTTTGCTAAAGGTAATTTGAAGTTCAATAAGTTCTGCTTGTAGGTCACGTGAAATCTGTCTATATATAATTGTGCCTTTGACAAATATTGATACTTTCCTGTAGTTTCAGGCAGGTCTGAATGTGTGATAGGTACGGAAACCAGTAAAAGAGGGAGTGTTGTCTTTGCACTGTAACCTAAGTCTTTATTAGAACACCGATATTTGTGTGTTAAAGGTGAAAACAAGCCTCAAAATGCATTGTTTAGACTTTGAGAAGAGGAATCATTGGTGTGGTTAGAAGTGAAATTTACTGTAAGCCTTTTTCCTGTTTTGAAAAGTTCGGAAAATGGACTTTGATTAAAAATGGTACTTTAGGAGTAGCAAATGTTTGACCAGCATACAGACCGTGTAGAATGAAATATACAGCCAGTCCCTGACAAATCAGGCAGTAGGGATGCAAATACATTGGCTATGCAGAATCTGTTTAACAGAAGGTGCAAGCCATACTTAATTAAGCAAGCTGGGCTGTTAATCAATGCACCCCAAGTTCATACATACTGGAGCCTCCTAGAATCACATCAGCTATTTAGCTATCTGTAAAGCTAATTTTGTCTTTGTATCTGGGTATCATTCTGGACTAGGGTAGGATTCCAGTCAAGGCCAGAGTCTTATCTGCATTTGATACCTGCATAGCAAGCTCCAATATGTCTATCTGCATGTCCTTCTGGGTGCAGTGACTCAGGTCATTGACACCTACATGAGTCACCACCACCAGGTCGTAGTCCTATTTGTATTGTTTGAGGGATTGTTGGGTACTTGTAACATCAAAGATCTTGGGACCAGCATGGCAGATATCTACATTTGTACAGCCTAGTGAGTGTAAAGTCAGTGTGACTAATGGATCACCAGTTACTAAGACATTTCTACTTGGACGTGCAGACAATGGCAATGGAAGGGTTGCAATTGCAGTTTGGTGACTGAGCTGAGTTAGTATGGTAGAGCTGTATTAGTAGATTACTGCCAAATAGGACAGTCCTATATGAACAGCTGTCTGCTGTGAAAAAAAAAAACATGAAAAATTGCAATTCTCCTGAGATTTTAAGGCAAAAAATATTCCCTAAATTCCCACTAATAGTTACAAAAGATACGTTCTGGCATTTGAAACACGCTGATATTGTATGAAATAACAGAAACAGCTCAAAATTCCACACATGAACTTTTATTTTTGCAAAAAGAAAAACAAAAAGGAAGCATAATCTTTTATGCTGGTTGTATGATTTTTCCTGCTAAATTGTATGTTTCCACAAAAAAGTCTCTCTTTGGGAATTCAGAAACTCAGTAACTCTGTTGGAGAGTGATTTTTAATAATCTTGCGGTATGTTGGTTTAGTGCAAACTCGTAGAGGTATTGGTGAGTTTATGTGCCACTTTCCATACATGTGTAAGTGAGAAGGTGGCCTGCAGGCGATCCTCTCAATTGTTTGTTTCATGTTTTTGCCCTGTCCCTCTTAAAGTTTTGATTTTCTGATAAATCATTGAGCATAGCTCTGAACTAATTGGGACAAATCTCAACAGAATCAGGGACAAATCCAAAAACAATCAGAGCAACCAGTGACACCTTTAAAATATTAATACTATTAACTAGAGACCCTGACAGAATAAGAGAGTGTGAATTAGTATACAGCTTCTTAAGTATAAGAACTCTGGAACTCCAATTATTGTCATTATTAAGTTTAATCCACCTCCAATTATTGTCATTATTTATTAAGTTTAATTCACCACCTTTTCTCCAAAAGTCATCAGTTTTAAGGGAATTTGTATTTATTTATTTATTTTACATTTGTTGACTGGGTTAGTCTGACTGAGCTTTTGGCTCATTTTCAGCAGAGACCTGGGGAGAAAAGCTCCTCATAGAAAAGCAAATTTTAAATTTTAGAAACAAAGTATTAACAATCAGCTTTAGGCTCTATTCACGGAGACCTGGGGAGAAAAGCTCCTCAGGGAATACAGTTTTAAAAACAAAGTATAAACAATCAGCAGAAGAATATGAGACTTGTTACTATAGGGACAGAGCTAAAATCTGAGTCAAAATTCCTGATATCTCTGAAAATCAGGGACAGCTGAGAGGTGCGTCATTGAGGATTACTGTCAGTAAATTATGGCAAGCATTAAAGAGTGTATACTTATTGTTCTGAAAATGCATAACTTTTAAGTGAAGTGGAGTAATATTTGAAATTATCCTTGATTCTGAGCCTTTGTTCCCGTTTTTTCAGACTTTGCCCCCAATTCTTCAGCAAAGAAACTGAAAACTATTCCTCACTGTTATATAGTTAATCACACCTTTCACAAAGGCCTTGGAACAGCTAGTCAATACCCCCACAAAAGGTGATAATATCTTGGACTTGGTATTAGCCGACATGAGTAACCACTGCAGCATCCCTATAGTATCATCCTCCCTGGAAAGATCCGGCCACAAAGTGGTCACTTTCAAAGTCACCATCTCCCCCAACCCCCCTTTAGCTAGGATCAGACATAAAAACTTCTCCAAAGCTGATTACAGCCTCCTGAGGGATGGTATAAACAGCTTCACAGCCCCCCTCCCCTCTGTAGGAACTGATACCAATATCCAAAACTACATCAAAGCACTATATGGGCATTTATATAGATGCATGGAATCAGGAATCCTCCGCAAGGAAGAGTAAATCTGTCTGGTGGACATCTGCAATAAATAAACTCTAGAACAACAGAAAAAAATTGCTGTCCAAGACCAAGGAGCAGATGCCCAATTGGAAGCAATGTCTCCTTAGTCTGAACAAGCAAGTAAGAGCACTAGTGAAATCCTCCAAAGCAAACTTTGAGTCCAAATTGGCCAAATCTACTAGAAACAATTATAAGGCCTTCTTCACATATCTCCGCAACCTCAAAGGAAGCACCCAGATCTGTTCAGAACTGTTGGTCAAGGACACCAATATACAAATGCTGTAGATATAGCAAACTTGCTGGCTGACGGATTCAGTGAAAACGTTAACCCTCTCCCCCCCCCCCCCATCAGTAAATCAGGACATCCCCAGTACCTGCCCCCTTCCCCTTATATCTAGGGAACAAGTCATCACTGCTTTCTCAAAGACATAAAATACTGCCTCCATGGGACCCAATAACATCCCAGGCTGCATCCTACATGAACTCAGGCAGGAATTTGCAGCACCATCAGGCACCCTATTCAACCAAAGCCTGAGTACTGGCTTTGTCCCAGCTGAGTGGAGGACAGCCACTGTCATCCCTTTACACAAAGGTGGAGCATCCACCGATCCAGGAAATTATACAGCCATCAGCCTAACTAGCCTGATCTGCAAGGCCATGGAATGGATTATCACGGACCTCATTAACAAGGACATTGGCAACCTCCAAACACTTGATCCCACACAGTTTGTCTTCATCATGGGGAGGTCATGTCTGCTAAATTTGGTCGACTTCTTTGAGACAGTCACCAAAGCCATGGACGATGCATACCGCCTACCTTGACCTGGCCAAAGCCTTTGACACTATTCCCCACTGGGGCATAATAGATAAACTTTCTCAACTAGGCATCAATCCATATGTTACCAGATGGGTAGCAAACTGCCTCACTGATAGAACCCACATAGTCAAAATAGGGGAAGCCACTTCAAGCAGTAGACCTGTAGCAAGTGGCATACCCCAGGGTTCGGTCTTGGGGCCTCTGTTATTTGGGATATACTTTTCTGAGGTGCAGGCCAAAACCAGTGGGCTATGGCTGACCAAGTTTGCAGATGACTGCAACCTGGGTGCTGTCATCAGTTCCTCTAGTGATGTGGACATCCTCCAAGAGGGTCTCACTCAAGCAAATGACTGGTGCCAGAAACATGGCCTCAAGCCTAATACCAAAAAATGCATCATCTCCTTTGGGAAGAGTGACGTCCTGACGTCCCCACAAATTATCACATTAATAACAATGTCCTAAGCACGCAATCAGTTGTGAAGAATTTGGGCACCCAGGTTGATAGCAACCTGACTTTTGACCAGCATGTTGCTTCCATTGTACGGAAAGCCTTCTATATGGCCCACCTCATAAGTAAGGGTATCTCATCCACGGACATAACATCCCTGCATTCTTCCTTTATAAGGCCCATTATTGATTACAACACCCCTTTCAGCATGTATCTCGCAAAGCATATGCAGCAGCTGGAGAGACCACAAAGGTTCCTCACCTGGGGAATCCAGGCCCTCAAACATCTACCATACACAGATAGGCTAAAAGCCCTATCCCTCTACACAGTTTCATACAGACTCCTCAGAGGTGACCTATGTCTGGCATACAAGGCAATCACGGACCCCACCTTGATGGGACTGCTGCATATCTGCAAGTCAAGCTCCACTCGAGTTACCTGCACGCTCGGCCTTAACCTGGTTTGTGACATCAACAAGACTTGTTGGCAGGACAGATTTGTGTCCCAGACACTCCGCCATCTATGGAATAGACTTCCTCTCCACATGAAGCAAAGGACCTCTTTACCCCTTTTTAAGTGCAACCTGGATAACTGGATAGGAAACAGAAATTATACCCCTGGGATTCCACCCGTGTTCCTGCTGGACAGGGGCATCGGATGCTGATTTGTCTAAACATGGGCCAAACTATTGGCTAGGCTTATAAGGGCCTCAAGGCCAATAGACTAGCAACCCCCTACGATCCTATAAGGCATTTACCTCACAGACATAAAGTACAGTGTGTAATTCTCAGCTTTAAAAGGGAAATTATCTGGGCTTAAAATGACCCACAGTGACAGCCAGCCTAGGACCTACCTAGTAGTTGCACATCTCTCACCTTCTTACTTCCAAATTTAGTTGCTAATCAAGAAATAAATCAGGGACAATCAGGATTAAACTGCAAACACAAACCACTTGATTAGGGCTCGAAGCCAAGACCCCCGACATATCAGATTAACATCACTGCCAGTGGACCAACAAGAACCTCTCATTATGCAAGTGTTGAGTATTCCTTTATGTGCTATGGTTTCAGCTAGGAAACCTCCATCATGGTGATCACCATCAAATCAAGCACATAAATGCAAAGAAAGCCATGTTAGAATCATAAAAGTGAAAGGATAATATTAGCTCTCTTTTCGGACTCGAACCCAGTCAGAAACCCTTTTTTTAATAATGCTATTAACTTGAGAAGCTGACAAAATAAGAAAATACTAATTAACACACACTTTCTACAGTAAAAGAAGGCTACAGCTCCTAGTATTTTAATTATGTACAAGTGCAGTGTGCCACATTTTCTAACAAAATCGGTAGTTTTAAAAAGGATATAGATAAAATCATAACGTCCTTAAAATAAGCAGCATGGAGGTTGGCGAGCATTAGGCAGCTACTTCCCTGTCTCAGAAATTAATACTTACTTTTTAACACATAATTTAGAGCTTTTTTGGAATAACTGTATTATAAGTAAGGTGGGCGTTGTTTAAAAATGCAGTGATCCTACGCGCAGACATAAATCAAGGGGACACTAAACGTTACATAATCTACTTCTATCAGTAAACAGAAACTAAGACGGCTATAGCCTGTTTAACGAGTCAGCCTATACTGCTGCATTTAACTTCTTTAGCCGCTATTTGCGTACTTCTCATCCTCTTAGCACAAAAAATCTGGGAAAAAAACCCTAAGTAATGGGGATATAAAGGTCCCAAAAATAGGGACAACTTTTAAATCTCGCTCGAATTAACTTGGAAAGTTGATAGAATAACTGGTTTTCCATTAGCATTAATTTTCGGAAGAAGAGTATATAGTCTGAAGCTCAAATGTCTGTCATTTTCTGACTTCAATCCTCAATGATTTGCCAGAAAGGAAAAAATATATATGAAGATCACCCCAAAATATGAGGAAAAATCTGGGCAGTTGAGAGGTATAGATCACATTCCCTTCACCTGTGAAAAACTACTGGGCCTTACCTGGACAAAGAATAAAATAAGAAAATAAACAAATGCATTATTGAGAAGCTAGCATACGCTTTTACATATAGCTTTAAAAGTGGAAGACGTATTATCATTATCTTGAAACCATGTGGTCCATTAACAATCACTGCAAAAAGAACATAAAAGATAAAATAAATGTATACATTAAACTTCCGCTTAAAAAAAGACACACACTAGATTTCCATTCCTAAGATGGCGGATGTCACAACTAAATCCGCCCCTTATCCAATAAAAATAAAGTACAATCCGCGAGACCATCTCGTTTCTTGGGGGAGTTCTTGTTATTGAAAATAGTGGGCAGATCTAAAAGGCGGGACTTGAGAATATCCCGCCTGCAGGTGACGCCCCCATAGTTTTCTTTGGAGGCAGAACTGGCTGACGTACTACAGTTGCGCAGTGAGTCTACCCCATCTACTGTTTCTCCTCCTAATACCGGTTGTTTGTCAGTTATATGGCGATAGGCTGGTTGTCAGTGGTGTTAGATCACTGAAAACTAGCAGAAGGTTTATCAGTGCAGTAAGGTGCTCTGGGCTGTTATTAGCAGTGTGCTATGGTATAGGGGCAATAACAAACAACAGTGTGCCGAGTGAAAGAGGTGGAGGCAGAGCGGTGGCACCATGAAGTTCGCGGAACATCTTTCGGCTCACATCACCCCCGAGTGGAGAAAACAGTACATTCAATATGAGGTAGGTATGTGAAGGACTTGGGGTAGTTGGCACTTAACTGGGGTGTATGCTATGTGGGTTTTGAGTACTGAAGTAGGGCAATGGGTATTGTGCTCTAAGTCTATGCTTAATGGCTTCTCTAGTGGTAACCTTATTACTGAGAGAGCCAGAGAGGACCTGACGATGTTGTGGTAGTATATCAGGGGTTGTGCACTTAGCTGTCCTGCATATTAGTGATAGATCGAAGTGGCTGGTATTTTTATGACATTAGTGTAAACGTTTTTTTTTTTTTTTTTGACGGGGAATACAGTTTTAAATTGTACGGATATATATCTCCCGAGCTGATTTGATGCAATTATTGTGAATATTTTACTAAATTGTGTTTTTAATCTTTATAAGTTGAAGAGTTTGAATGGCACTATTGCTGATAAAGATGCAGGTTTTAACAGCATTCATACACACAGCTGAGGATGAAGTGGCCTTACAGTGCTGTACCACTTGGTGTGTGTGGGTGAGGAGGGGGCAGGGAGTTGAACCTACAGTGGAAATTTAGACAGGGTTATTTATTTGTTTTTTTCCTTATTTTCTCCACTAGTTTGTTATAGTCTAGTGTATGTAGCTTCTGGTGCCATTGGGTGCAGAATGAAAACAAGCCTGTGATGAGGCATGGAGACAGAGACAAATAGAGCAGGAAGAGGTTACACTACTTCATTAGGGTTAGAACATTATGGTAGCCAAAGGACTCTGATCTCTGTCTGTTAGTGTACCATGTAGCATATTAAACAAAGCAAGTGAGGTGCCAGCCATTAGAGCTCCAGTTCATTGCAATGGCATATTAGTTTGAACATAAAATATGCTAGTATTTATTCAGTTTAAAAAAATTAGGGAATATTTTTTTCCAGCACTTCAGATGGTTGATGATCTGTACATCACAAGTAAATCTTTTAGTTTTTTATGATGTCAGCATGTCAAGGAAGCATAAACAAATCATAACACTGTGGACAGCGTGTTTGAGACTTACTCTCAATGTGTTTGTGTTTCTAGATATTTATATATGTGAGTGTGTGTTTATGTGTAAATATTTTTAACTATAAATTGGATTGAAACACCAGAACTGTACATGTGTAATTATCATCTCTGATATCATCATTACTTAATTGTTTGAGTGTAGCATTTAGACTGTGATTTTAGGGGATCAACAATTCCCTTAAAAAGTGGTTGCTATTAAAATATACATCAGGGAATATCATCTGAAAGACTTTTTCCCCAGGTGATTTTTAGTGAACATTTTGACATTTTTCTTTTAAATGTCACCACAAAAGTATTTCTTTTAATGTGTTTTTATGCAAATTCATATGACGTGTATATGCTGAGAAAGGACCACCTTTGGTGCTTCGTATCCCTTTGAAACTTCATTTAGATGTCAACATCAGCTCTATTTTTCCCTTCTTTTCTATCCTTAAAGTGCTCTGTGGAGCCACACAACACCTTTTCCTTTAGGCAGTGCATAATGGGCCCTACCACTCTTTGAAGTAATATTTCCTAATGTCTGTCTTAAATCGCTGCTTCATTCCAGTTGTTAGCTATGCCTCATTTTCCATTCTATACTTTGTTTTCATTTCTGTGCATTGACCTACCACATATTAATGTAGTGTATCCACATCATACTTACCTTTCTACAATATTCTTAGCCTTTCCTAGTGTTCAGGTTCATGCCTTCTTCTATATGTATTATAATTGTCTGTTGCATGCTTTCTCAATTTGATGCCCCTTTCATGTGTGACCTCCATAACTGAATTTGTTATACTAGATGGTGCCTTTGCATTACCTTCTGACATTCTACAGTTCTAGAATTTACACCCTGAGAATGCATTGCAGTATTAATTTGAGCTTTGTATGAATCAGCCTGAGAATGATTCAGAAGTTCAAGCCTTTATTTCTTTGTCCTACTTAGAGGGGTGGAAGGATTATTTTTAACCATGTCTGAGAGGATTGTTTTTTAGTAATGATTCAGGCATAAGGTAGTGAATGATTACAGTGTTGCATATATTTACATAATCACAAATATTGTAGCATAATATTTATGGTATGGTCTATAAGTAGTAGAAAAATATATTCATATCTCACAGTGATGTATACCAGTGCTAAAAAGGTGAGAGGATGTGAGAAAGGCAGGCATCCTTACTTTGTGTGAGCATAACTGAGAGGGCTTTTGGCTTGTCATATGGGTGTATCTATGCTTCAGATGGCTGTATAACCTGCCCTTGAATATTTTTTTAATTCCTCACTGTTTCCATGGAGGATGTTTTGTGTGATTGTCACCCATCAGTACCCAGTATTCTCATTGTTCATTTAGTCAATTTCTTCCCAGCATGCAGAAGTTGATGACAAGACTGTAATCTAGGCTTCCATCAAGGTTGTTGTATGTTATTATTCTGGCATTAACCCCACTGATTTGAAGTGTTTGCACTGTAAGCCTCATACATGTGTATATCTTTCTATGTTCCATCGCAGGCAATGTGCATGTCACTTGGTGAGAGTGAACATTACGGCTGGTTTGCAGCATTTGCATCGTTACCCTGCCTTACATGGGTGTCACTGTTGCAGCAGTCTTAAATTAACCTTCCTTTTATGAGGATGGGCAAGATGGCATCTCCTACTCACTTCTGTCCTTTTTGCCTTTTTTCCGTAACGGTCTGCCTTTGCTGTGCTCAGCCTTGTACCTCTGAAACATTTCTTGGCTTGGCAGATCCTGATCACTTCAAATATATATTTTTTTCTCAGCAGGTTTTAGCCTTCCCTTTCATTTCTGTGCTGCAGGCCTTCCTGATTATATTTTACTTGCTATCTTGCCTTTGTTTACTTGCTATATAAACATGGTTTATGATTGCTGTCCCATTCCTACTATTCTGTCTTAATTGTCTCTCTACCTGGTGATCGTGTACTCCTCATTGCCTATTGGCTCCCTTACTTCTGATTTCCTGTATGTGAAGGTCCCGATCAATGATGTTTATTTTCCTTGTTGGAATCCTTAGCCTCTGTACAGTTGGCTCTGCCATTACCCTTCCTCCTCCTCACTTTGGAGATGGCATCTCCTAATTTATGATGGGAAGGTAGAATCCCCTATTGTCATATTACTTTTTTGTAACTGCATAGTTGTGTGAGAAAATTATTTCCTGTCCTTGCAGTGCTTAATGGGCAGTTTTAAGTTACAGATTAATTCTGTTTGTTGTGGAGCAGTAGAATTTACAAATCCCATTTCTGCTTTTTATCAGTTTGCTCGCACCAGCAATATAAAGCTGGAATGCCTTCCCTGGTTGAAACTTTCTTAATGTATTTCATTCCTCCGTAAAAGTTGATTTAGTGATAACCATATCTGAGAACAAGCATGGATTAACATTTTCAGTTTTGTACATCACGTGTTAGTGACTGATGTACTAGGAAGCTGAACTGAAATTTGAAGTCATACTCAGACCTGCGTGTTACAGATAACTGGTAGTTTGTTCCATATGATCATACAAATGCAAAATAGTGCAGCATCTTTTAGAAGGTTATGTATTACAATGTGGTGCTTGCGAATTATGTTAGAGGTATACTACAGCTGTTCCAAATGGGACTGGTGAGTAGATCAAGCGGTCACTGCCCTGGTCACTGCCCTAATCACTGAAGCCCTTTTAAATACTGAAGTATTTGCATAGTATGGAATTTCTCTGTGTATCCTTAAAAAAACACTTGGTACGGTCATTCTGAGGAGATAATTTGAGATAACCTGGTTTGTGTTTAATTTTTTGTTCCAGTTCTTCACCTGGGTCCTTTTATTCTTAGTTGTTTCACTGATCTCATGTACATGAAAACATGATCTGTATTTCTTAAGATGATAAATTTTGTTATATTACAAAGAAACTCTGCTTTTGCAATGTGCCACCATTACTTTTGTAATGGATTAGTTTTGGTGTAGTGGATTCATAAGCATGGGTAGAGTGAAACTAACTTGAAATGTTCCTAGTATATATAGTCCACACAAGCCTGTGTGTGCAGTTATGCATTGTAACGCAGAAGCTGCAGTTTGATATTCAGTTAAAAGTAGCTTAGTATGGTGGATTATAAAACAATAGGTGTATAGTTGGCTGTAGAAGCAACTTTGCTTGCTATACTTCATAAAACTGAATTATTGCACCGTTTGGTGTTCACAGAAAGGAACTTTACAAGCCACATGAAATATAAACTGCAGACGATGCACTGTTTATTTGTTTCTGTTCACTACATGTACATACATTTTACTGGCCAGAAGTATTGCTGTGGTGTTTATCAAGTAACGAGTTGTAGTTTTAAGGTGTTCTGAACATCTGAGTGCTTATTTGCCAAAAATAGAGGCAGTGGTTGTGTTTCTTAGAAATTTGCAACAGTTTTCATCAGTAGATATTTTATGATTGTCAGTACTTGTGCATTCCTTGGAATGTGCTATTTACTTCACTAGTTGGTATTCTATAATTATTTGCATTTTTTTATCGTCTGTTTTAATTAAGTTTTCTTACATCATCAAGCATTTGTGGTCTTGGATACTCACACTGAGGAAGGCTGATAATACTTGGCAAAGTCCAGCAGGAATAGCTGTACAAAGGCTGAAATAATGGACGTGAAAGAAAATGTAAAGTTAAATGCATCCAAACAGTAATCAAAGTGGTCTAACACAGTGGGGTGTTGTAAACAAACAGCACGCTCATTTCTGTTCAACAGAATTATGGTCTGGGAGATGAGAGTTATTGATCTGAAGTAGTTGTAATGCAGCTGCCAGTAAAAGAGGCATTCATTTATCATGTTGCTGCCAAGCAGTTTGATTCCATAAATGCAGATGTAGGTTTTTTTCTAACTTCCACTTCATTCTATGATGTGTAAAGTAGACAGAGTGATAGTATTGTACCTTAAGACTGGAGATCGCTCGTTTGTGTGTGGTGTGTTTATAATACCTGTGGCATTTCAGACAGCCACTGAATTGTACAGCAGAGATTAAAATAACTTGGACAGTAATGGCTGCTTTGGGGATTTCATTTTTATGATGGTTATACACTATATCACAGTGAATGGATTATACAAGGCTGCCCATGCACATGAAAGCAACAGTACAGTGAGGATATTTTTTTCATCTCTGTGTACAGAATTTCTTTACTCATCTGTAGAAAACAAGGAACTGCAAGAATGTCTGCTTCACTTTAAGAATAAAGGTCTGTAGCTGGATTAGTTGACTCTAACCTTTATTCTGAATCTTGCCAAGGGTATTGTGTGTTGCCAGCCACAACACTGGCATGTTTAGGAGATCTGCCTTGAGCAAGTTTGGTTGAAACAGATGCTGTCAAATAAGTAATTGTAGTCATCTTGGCCCATACAGATGCCATCAATTAAGTAGTTTTGGGAACAGTGCACCTCTTTGAAGGTTTGTCACTGAGTTGGTGTAATGAAAGAGATTTTAAGGCCATTTACATGTTACTGAATGTTTAATACTTTCATCCCTGTGTGCTGTAGTGGCTGATTGGTGGCAGAGGTTTGTGGGTAGACCATGAAAATCTCTTGCTGGCGTTCATTCATATCCCATGCTGGATATACATTGTCTCACTACACCAAAGCCCCTAGAATATTTGAGACTCCGTTACTTAAATCAGGAGCCACAGCAAGTTGAGGAGCTAATCCCATGTAACTGTGGATAGGGGATGCTAGGCCACTGTGGTGACAGTTGTTAACTGTGTGGCTGTTTTGGCATATACAGAGCCTTTTATTGTTCACCTCTCCAGGAACTGCAAGTATCTGGTTCTGTTCTGTTGTCTGGGGATACTAAGCCATCTCTTAGCTAGTTGTGTGTGTCTTGGGAGATGAGTAGTAGAGATTGGCAATTAACTGTCATCACTCTGCATGTCTATATGTAATATCATTGTCGCATGCGTTTTCTTGTTTAGGTTTTGTTCTTTGTACCTCCATTCTGACAGAGCTCTGTTTGTACTCCTAGTAGGTTGCTGGACTTTTCTAGGCAATGCTGAAGACTGGACCAGGTCTGGTCTGCTTTCATTACTGGGGATTTTAGTTGGTGGTTATTGATGATGAGAGTCCTTATCTTGTTTTGTGAAGGAGTCTGTGTACAATCCAACATTGCATCTCTTTTGCTATCCTCTTGTTACTTCTGTGGTATAATGCATTGGAGACGTAATATACCAGTTAGTACAGCTGCTTTTCGAGGGTATAGGAGAAGTTTTGTGTGTGTGTCTCCCTTTCAAGTGGCATTTAAAAGACATTGTCTATGTTCATAGGTAACATTTGACCCTTTGTTGAAGTGCTGCAGATTTTGCCCTTTCTGTTGGTGGCATTTAACCTTCCTTCTAAATGTAGTAGTGAATTTGGTCTGCTTTCATTAATCACTCAATGTAAATATTTTTTATTGTCTGCTGCGATTTCTCCACTTTCCACATTTCTTGGATTTATTTTTTCTTCTTCCGTAAACCTGGGTGATATCACATAATGCCGTTTTTCACCGGAGGCCCAGGGAGAAAAGCTCCACAGTACAATAAATGAGCAGCAGAGTACATGAAGAACAATTGAATGTATATACAATAGCAAATAATATGTACTGCAGCAAATATTAGCTATACATACAATATGAAACATAGTAATAAACAGATATACCAATATCTAGCTAAAGGCTAGGAATAAAGGTAGGTTTTTATATACAGATAGTACTAAGTTCGAACAGATACTGTTCTAAACTCATATACCTAAATCCTGTAAGGGGAGGGAAGAGGAAGGGTAGGTAAAAAGGGGGGTTACTAGTTGGGATTGGTGCATGGGCATAACCAGAGACTTTTAAGTGAGTTTTTAGTGCAGTCTTGAAGTGATTACAAGAAGGTAGTGTGGTTATGGGGGGGGGGGATTTTCCATAATCTGGATGTGATGCAGGAGAATAGTGCTTCTCCCACTGAGTTCTTGGGTTTGGTCACGAAAAGTAGATTTTTGCTGCTTGAGCGTAGAGGTCTAGTGGAGCAGTAGGGTTGGATAAAGTTTTGAAGGGCTGGTACTATAAGAAGATGGTTTACTAACTTGTGGGCAAGAGAGACTTGATTCAGGTGATGAAGTTGAGGGAGTTCAAGCCAGTCAAGTTCTCTAAGTGAGATAAAGTGGTGGCTGCGAGATGCACCAGTGGCAACCTTAGCAGTTTTATTGTAGCAAGCCTCGAGCTTGTTTAGGTTTGTTTGTCTAAGGTAGGTAAGTATAGGAGAGGCATAGAGTAAAGTGGAGATGAACTATTAATGTGGTTATCTGATTTCTAAATAGTTGAAGGTTGATCAGTCTTCTTTTTTATCAGATTGCCAAAAATCACAATTTTTTTTCTTGAACAAAATGTTAAAGTGCCAAGTAACCCAGCTGCACAGGTGGGGTGATACTTGCACAAGTACATATAGTTTAAATATATTCCAGACATAAGCACAGTTTATTAAGTCAAGAAATCTGGTCATCAAAAAAGGAAGAAAGGCTGTGATGTCACTGATCAAGGTACTACCCCCTGCTGGACCCCAGTGTAGTGCCAAGCAAAATGTGATTGATTGCCACTCTTCTACAGTATTGCCAGAGGCTGCCTCTCCTTGAAGTATTCATTGCTGCTCTATTTGTGCCTATTGGATTGTATCTTTGATAGTAACTGCACATTTTTTCTGTACATGTTTGTTTACTCCCAACCTGTAGGTACTTGAAGGATGCTGTATATGTATCGCCTGTTTAATGTACACAGTTCACTGCTGTCATCCTAGATTTTCACAGGCTGCTCAGTCATTTGGTACCAGGATATGTATGCACTGTTCACTTTCAAATAATGTCTGACTTTCTTACTCAGATACTCTGAAGTTATTTACTCTTGTGTTGTTGTTGTGTCTTTCGGCTTTTCCCGGTGTATAGCTGTCAGTTTGTTTTATTTACTCTGGTCTCCTACAGAACATCAAGCCTGTATCTGGCTCCTCAGTTGGCCTATGTATTTGTCCTGGGGTGAGTGATCTCAGAGTGGTGCAGTCATCATCTTGGGACTTAGATTTTTCTCTTTATGTCCCTATTTTCTGGTGCATGCTCAATATGCTTTGTTCTATGAGGATATGCAGTACACTGTCTCTCGTTATGCAATTCCTCTGCTTCCTAGAAGGGAAGTTAATGCACCCCCCCCCCCATCAAGAGGTAAACAGGCTTGGCTCCTTCGCTCATCTTTTTCTCCAGCAGGTGCCCAAAATGCAAATCAAACTTGGGTCACTTAGGTCGTAATCAGGGCACTGCCCAAAGGAGCTAACTTGTCATTTTATATTAATATTGCATCTGTGTTTAAGTCGCAACATGTTTATTTTGCTGTTACCAGTTTGAGAAGATGATTTTTTTTCCACGGAACCTTTTTCTCATCTTTGACTTTGCATGAAATATTTTTTAGCTAGTGAATCCTCCTGGGATAGCTTCCCAACCCCCACATGACCCCTAGTGTAGCAATAAGTCATGTGTCTGTAGTTGGATGCTGAGGTGTTGCTGCAGTCTTTATAAATATTTATAACAGTTTTTATTTTTTCTCTCAAATACTCTAACAAAGTAAATCGGTTACTGGTCAGATTGGAGTGAAAATTGCTTTTGAGTCTTTCCTCCTCTCATTTATGATTAATACATTTATATAAGGAGGTTTATTGGTTTGATTTAACAATGTCCTATCCTTGATCTTTTCTACACTATTGTCTTCTGTAAGTAACATATTTATGTTGTGAATTTATTAAAACATATGTTACACGTTTTTGAAGTACTTCTTACACACGTACATTGTTTTCCTTCTCCAGACTGCGTGGATTTTAATTAACTGCTGTGAGTTCAGTATCCGTCATTCTCTCCGTCTGTCCTAACAGTGTAGTTACAAGCCCCCAGATATCCGCTTTTGTTGAAAGAAATCTCTTGTATTCTAATTACTTGTAAATCTCCTTGTATTGGATTATTTATTCCATTTACTTAGGTGTTTTGTGGCATCTTTTCTGGCGCAGTCTTGCCTTTCTGCACCTCAGGTTTGTGGTAGTTATTTTTGTAAAATGTTTCCAGCAGTTGTAGTATTCTTGTATGTATGCTTCCACTCTTTGTTCTACTTCTGTGTTATTGACTTGGCTGTCCTGCAAGTAGATGTCCCTACTTTGTGTTTTGCTTGGGCCTATAATCTGATGTGTTCAGTTGCTATTCAAAACCTCTAATCCCACCCCCCCCCACCCCATTTTGAAGCTGTACATATAATGTAGGTATACAAGTCCTAGTTATGCCTGCCTTTTATTTATGTTCTGATGATGTTCTTCATTTTGCCCAAGAACTCCCTCCTGCCTGCCCTAACAGGACGTGGTCCTTTTTGGAGTGTGACACGCAAGAGTCATATTCTTACAAAACAATTTAATATCTTGTCTATTCATAACATATTTTATACATACATACATACATGCATACATATATATATATATATATATATATATATATATATATATATATATATATATATATATATATATATATATATACTACGTTATAACTATGTAAACATAACTGCATTCAAATCAGTAAGTCCATAATTGCTAGTCCAAGAACCTGCCTATCCACCCAGTTAAGTAAAATGTATGGGCATGCATGTGCACATATGGTGTGTGTGTGTACTGCATTACTTTGAAGAGCAATGTCTTATTGATTAACCACACATAGGTTCATAGGCAAGCTGCCGTTGCAGGCCATTTTAAACCTAGCCAATTTCCTTTTTTGTGCTCGAGTTAGCCTATCCCATTTGGTTAGAGGTTGGCCTTACTCATCCCATTGGTTGATAATTATATATTATACCTAATGAGAATAACTGCGATTATACCTTAGGTAGTTTGAGAGGACCCATGCATGGGTTAAAATATTTAGGAGCTGCCTCTATTTATTACTGGGCAGTCCTGGGGTAGATTTTCTGTTTTCCAGCCATACATCCGAGTTATGCTTGAATATGGACAAGGATGAATTCTTGTTTTATTTGGATCTGGAGTTTGTTCCAGAGCAGCTATATCCTCTGTGCGATATTTCTATCCCTCCAAACCGTTCTGTTGATGTTGCAGACGAGGTTTAGATCCCTAGACTGAGAATTTCTGATTACATTTAACATAATAATGTGCACTACATCTGTCAGTATTGGGTTAGAGAAAGCCTTGTATCAGTGACTCCTTGCAACCCTGAGTTTTCTGTTTGTGGTTGTATTTCGAGGGTTGTGTCTTCTTACTTTCCAGAGAACGCCTTGTATGCCAGATACAGGTCACTTCTTGTCAGTCTGTAGGATACCAAGTGTAGTGATAAGGATTTGAACTAGCTCATGTAAGACATGTCGTTTAGGGAAGAGAAACTGATAGAAATTAGGAAGTGAGTGAGAGTAAGTAGGTGTAAGGTATGAATAGGTATTTCTTCACCTTTAGGGTTATAATTTATCCTGGTTTTGAGCAAAACTTATACTTGTTTCTGAGATATGCATGTCCTTTCTTTGGGAATTCCACCAGGAAATGTAGACTCGAGAGTTGTTGTCATGTCTTTCGGCTTATCCCGGTTAGGGGTCGCCACAGCGGAACTCCGATCCGCTAATGTTTGGTAGTGGATTTTTACGTGCCGAGTTACCAGCCCTGACGTACAACCTTCAATGAAGGCATGCCCATTCATGCATGCCTCCACACAGAAGACGCTCTAGCTGAGAATCGAACGCGACAATGTCTTGCTGTGAGGCGACAACGCTACAGCAGCACCACTAAATGTAGACTCGAGAGTAATGTAACTAATTAGTTTTGGTTCTACCTCAGTTTGTTTGCTTAGTTATTCCCCTCATTGGCCTCCGTCCTAGCTCAGGTATTTCTTTATCCCTAGCAGTTTTTGTCCCTCTTGGTTTGGGATAGCTTGCAGTCTGTCCAGCTTTGGCAACGCAGCTTTAATTGGTGATTGCAGCAGCTGATCATTGTGTACCATTCAAAATTATCTTTGGTCTTTTAACACTGTATTTGGGTCATGCCTGACTGGTTCATTCCTCTTCCTATCATGGTGGCTATTGAGGCTTACGTCCTAGTGGAAGATTTTCTCTCTCTGCCACTGTTTGGGCAAAGCCACCTGATTTCTCTTTTAAAGATGGTATCTAGAAGTGGAATATTTAGTTTATAACAATACCTTGTTTCTGTTGTTGTTTGTGTTGTACAGTTTTTCTGATGCTTGCATCTGTTCTGTCTTTGTCCTATCCATTGTATTGCATAGCTCCTTTGCTTATCTCACATGATGCAACATTTGAGCGGTTATCACTGTATTTAAACCCTTAGTAGATTAGTGTTCTACACTAAAGTCATGAAACTGGGAGCCATAATTGATTCTCCAGCTGACACGGACATCCTCCAAAAGGGCCTTACTGAGACGGACACCTGGTGTCAAAGTCATGGCCTCAAGCTAAATGCCAAAAAATGCATAGTCATCCCGTTTGGGAAACACCCACGAATTACCACATAGGTGGCAGCCCCCTTAATACAGAAGAGGTAATAAGAGATCTGGGGACCCAGGTAGATAATAATCTCTCCTTTGACAATCATATTGCCAAAGTAGTTAGGAAATCCTTCTATGTGGCCCATCTAATTACTAAAGGGTTCACATCTAGAAATAAAGAGGTTATAGTGCCCCTCTACTCATCACTCATTAGACCCATCATAGAGTACAATGCCCCATTTGGGATGTACCTCACAAGACATTTCCAGCAGCTGGAAAGACCACAAAAGTACCTCACCAAGAGGATTACTGGTCTCAAACATATGTCCTATGCAGCCTGACTGAAAAAACTCCGGCTGTACTCAGTGGCTGTACTGAGTGGCATGTTGCTTACTCTGAGGTGATCTCTGCCTGACTTGCAAAGCCATGTCCAACTCAGAATTGATGGACATGCTCCACCTAAAGAAATCCAAGTCACTGCAAGCCATGCGCTCTAGTGATCTAAATCTCGCCGCAACAGTAAGTAGAACATGCTGGAGGGATAGATTCCTGTCACAGAGACTTCCCATGCTTTGGAACAAAATTCCAAATTACATTAGGCAGAGCCCCTCACTAGCACTCTTCAAGAGAAACCTTGAGTGGATGGGTAACAGAAAATACACCCCTGGGATCACTTCACTGGCTCTGCTTGACAGAGGATCAGTTAATTAATCAGTGGGGTGGCAAAAGCCGACACACTCTGACTAGGCTTATAAATGCCCTCGGGCAGATAGCCTAGTACCTACCTATTAACCTATGTTGTCTGATGTGCCACATTTGGTACTCTTTAAATGTATTACATTGCAACAAAATAATAATTTTCTAACCTTTTGGCCTGGGTAACAGAAGTGTCAATAAGCAAATTCTACAGCAGGTTATGCATGGGACTCTGTCTTGCAGGGTAGGGAAGGTGGACCACTCCTGTCACATTAAAGATGTGTACTTACTTTAATAACCTGTATAGAACTGAATCCATCTTCCTTTGTGACTCAACCTTCCTTCTTCTTGCCATTTTCTGTTTGAGAGTTGCTCCAAAGAACTTTTCTTTCCTTTTTTTGAATTCTTCTCTTACTGTTCTCTGTTTTCTGCACACCAACGGAGATCTTGTGGGGTGGGAGGGGTGCTTCCATCCACACAGTTGTGGGGAAAAGTGGAAGAGGTAGCTGGCCAGAGAGAGAAAGTTGAGCTGCCAGAGTTCTGTTAGCCTTTAGGTTTAGAGGTAATGAAAGCTGAATCTGATCTTGTACATTCTGCCTTTATCCTAAGTACATACCTTTAATTTCTTACTCAGTCTGTCCAAGGGATTGTCTTCCCTTGTTATGTTGAACTGAGATGTATAACAGTGCCCATGATTTATACATTCTCTGGGCTATCCATACCAGCCTGTAAGAGTAGTTAGTCATTTAGTACAGTACAAGAAGAAGAGGGCACGTGTTCTCATGCCAGCCTCAACCAGTTTCCTTTGAGAGTGACAGCAATTCTTGGAGTGCTTTATCCTTTCTTTCTTCCTGGTTGGTGTTCCTACGGTCCATATTGATTTGTTTTTCTTCACCATTTGACTTCTGGGAGCATGAGTGCACACCTAATATAGCAGATTGGTCCACTTATAATCAGTAATCTGCTGCAGAGTGTTGCAAAAATGTTCTCAGCAGTATTTATCTTATGGCTGTTTACTTTGCTGTTTTGCCTGATGAACTGTTAACTTTGTAATTGTTTAACATGGATTAGCACATGGCACACAGACTTTTTGTTGTTCAGTATGGTGTAAGGATGTTTTTTTAGACTATGACATTTGTTTAGTTTATAGATTAGATTTGTGCCATAAGTAGTTGAGTGTAGCTTAAGTTGTTGACAGCCATTTGAGTTTTTGGACCACTATGCAGTGATGATCCTGAGGGAAAGTTGCATGTGAATTTTGCAATTTTTTTTTTTTTTTTAGCATCGCTGTAATACAGCAGACCGAGTGTGGGTGAGGGCTGAAATAACGTTGGAAGTAGGTAGGTAGTGATCGTAATTTTTCTGCTGTCTGCAGTGAAAATGTATTTATGTGGTATAGGGTCTCGAGTTTCTGATGTGTCTTTATTACTGCTTATGGAAGTCGCATTTTAGATTATCATAGTAATGAGTAGTTTGGTATGAATAACTTGTTGAATTTGAGTGCTGTTTAGGGAAATAATAGTTGCAACTGGCTTAGTATTATTGT
Source organism: Protopterus annectens (assembly GCF_019279795.1). Taxonomy (NCBI): domain Eukaryota; kingdom Metazoa; phylum Chordata; order Ceratodontiformes; family Protopteridae; genus Protopterus; species Protopterus annectens. The sequence goes on from NC_056744.1 coordinate 970,445,903, forward strand.
GTGATTTGGGAGTGAGGAAGAGTGATTTGGTCTGTTTGGTTGTAGCAGGAGTTAATCTAGGACTCAATGGTAGAAAATTGTTTCTTGAGTTTTGGTTTGCTTTGAGTTAAGATTTTCTGCTCTGCCCATGAGCATTGAGTTGTCTGTGAATTGGACCAGCATGGCATGATTAGAGGCTGTTAGGAGGTCTTTTAGGGCATTTACTTTTCAATATCTTCATAAGTCTGAACCCTATGGTAACCCATGTATAACTGGGAGAAAGGAGGAGAGTTTGGACATCCACTTGACGTTCGAAAGATACTCACTGAAGCTGTGTCTTCCAAGGAAGTTTTAAAGCAGTCTGTTGGGAAGTCATTTGCACGCAGAGGTATGGATTTTAATTTTTGGAGCAGTTTATTGATGGTACCTGTGGGGATTGCTTTTAATGTGAAACTGATGTTGAGAGAAGTAGGGTACATGATAGTGGTCAGGTAGGTGTTATTAATGAGGATGGTACTGAAGATGGTGGCAGTTTCAGGGGGAGTCTAGCCAAGGGAATTGGCAGTTTATTCATTGATTTCTAGAAAGATTTTGCATTGTATAGGCTCACATTTTGCAGTGCAAAGAAGTATTTTTTTTTTGCTCTTCAGGAGTGGTTCAGTACTCAACACACCATTTAAACCAGGTGGTTGATTGGCTGCCAATAGTATTTGTCAGTACAATTCCTATACTCAAAAGCAGATCCAAATCCCCACCCCTTACATCTAATTTTACTTGTTGTAAAACAAAATTTAAAACATTTAAAACCTATACATTCCAAACTGTTTATGCAGAGCAGTATGTGTCACATTTTTTCGTTTACATTAACATGATCCAAAATTATGTAACTCTACTTCCTTCGAGTTTTCTGTATGTATAATGAAGAACATATAGCATCTTGAACCAGACATTGAGTGGTATTACACGTAAATGACGTTTGCTACCATATTATCAGACAATAACAATAAACATAATCATAACATTCCTACAACTGTCAGGAAGTAATTTTTCTTGTGTTCGTTTACTTTTCTCTCTGGTGAGATTTCAAAGCATTTTGAATGTTTTCTGGTTCTGGTATGTTTCGTGTTTTACCCATGTTGACCAGGCTGCATCTCTGTTTCTCATCAGTTTTTGGTTGAATGTTTAAGTAATGGGGTGCACAGTTTACTTTTACTCATCTCTTCTTAAAGCAGACATTTTGTTTAGAATGCCAAGAAATGTTTGTTTAAGTTATAGTGTTGCTTCATTAAGTGGAAGATTATTTAAGGGGTTACAGTTTCATGATTGTAGGGTCACTAAAAAGTATTTTTCTCAAAGTACGACCTGTTTCGTTTATTGTAAAAGTTGGGATGGATAATAAGTGCTTGTTGCAATAGATTGGGAGGCGATCATTAGTGCTCCTGTGGACATATAATTTTAGTGGGATCAGATATTGGTATCCAGACTAAAGTGGTAGTTTTAGTATTATTTGTGTTATCTGGTTGAAGTGGTGATTTAGGTGATGCTGTATAGGTTTATGGAGTGCTGAGGCATATCTCTGACTGTCAAGTTCTATTCTATGTTGACATCTCCCAGGATTATATTTTTTGTGGGATATTCCAAGTTATCCAGCAGAGTGCATCTTCAACAGTGGGGATTTTGTTTCCGGGGAAATGTGTATGGTACCAAGGCAGATGCTTTTGTGGGTATTTAATTTAAGGAAGGTAATAAAACAGTTAAGTATTATTAAAATGGGGGATATACTGTTAGTTGGGGGTTTGGAGCCAGTATGTAAACAGATGGAATTTAGGTTAAGATGTATTTCACTACAGTAGATGTTTGGGCATATTGAGGAGTTTGCTTGACATTTATTTCAATCTGGTTGGTTGTGTGTTTGCTTGACATTTATTTCAGTCTGGTTGGTTGTGCAAAGGAGGCAAGTATGTGACTCACTGAGGTATATTAATTTGTAGAGGCGGAAATCTATCCAGATAAGGAAAAATTGTTACCGATTTGTTGTTTGTGTTGGGATGATATGTAAGAATGAGTGGATTTAGTGAGATTGGGGTCAAAGTGATATGAATGAGATTTATGGTAGTGTTATATTAGTATTAGGTTTTGTAACATTGTAATGTGGTGTAGTTTAGTAATGTATATAAAATTAAGTGGGGAGTGATTGCTTTGGGAGTGGTGAACTGAGATGTTTTTTGAGACTCAAATTTATTTTGGGTAATAGTTTTGAATGTGTAGTGGTGGTGATTTTGAGCAACTTCTGTACTGGGCTACTTTAGTTTGAAGAAAAATATTAGAAGGGGAGAAGAAAGTGAAATGTGGAATGTTAAGCGAGGATAGTGTGTGTGGAAGGTAGTTTGTGAGAAGTCAGTTTTGAGTTGGAGCACCAAATTGTTCTTTTTGATGTGTAATGTACGAGTGGGAGACTATCTGGAAAAGTGTAAAGGTTAGGGGAGGAGTCGGTGGGTAGAAGCTAGCTGGTAAGGGTGTTTTATTGGGGATGGAGCAGTAAGTTAACCGTTGGTTTGTAATGCATTACTGGTAGGAATGCTACTATGTGTTGTGTGCATGTAATTGGTTCTAGATGTTATAAGAGGGCTAATGTCTAAAATGTAGCGAAGGTAAAGATAAGTGGAATTTGTTTTCCTCTGAAAAAGTTGGATTATAGCTATAGTGACTGATGAAACATGTATATGTATTGAAAAAAGAATTAAATGCTGTCAATATACAACAGCAGGTGAGATTGGTGCATGACTCATCAGGTTTTTATTAGGGTGTTTTTCTGCAGTTGAAATTGATTGTGATCAATGCTGTACTTAGGTTAACTAATTCAAATACATAAATAAATGCAGATCTGATCCACTGGAGGAAATCTAATTGACACTGTGCTGTTCGTTTAAGGCACTCCTGAAGGAAGGCAATTGTCTGTAATGGATGGTATCTGTAGTTTGTGTAAATCATTTAAATTAAAGTGCACATATGGCCCATATTTCTTTTTTTTTTTTTTTTTTTTTTTGCAAGTCCAGTTTTGACTCCTTTAAAACTACTCAATGAAGTTTTACTTGAGGACCACATCTGCAACTACTTGATCCTTTTCTGCTCTATGAGGAACTGTGCATTTAACAAGCTTCACAGTGGATCATGTTTATTGTAAAAATGGAAAATTTGCTCCATTCATTATTTCAGACCGGTTACTGACTGCACCATAGTTTTCTTTATATAATTTATTACATGTAAAGTGTATTTTCTGTATAATTTGTATGAGGAGCTTTTCTCCCCAGGCCTCCACTGAAAATGGGCTCTCCTAGGCCCAGTGGACTTTCCCGGTAAACAAATACAGTGTTTGTAGACCTGTATTTTGGGATCACAGTGATATACATTTATTAGTTCTGTGCTGAGGTGCCTTCTGTATGGAGTCTGTATTTCCTTTCAAATGCCACAGTTTACTGACATATTCCAAAGATGTGCTGCAGGGAAATTGACTGTCATACTGTGGGTTTGGTACCCTATCAGAGATTCGTTTCTCTGCCTTATATCCATTGAGTGCCAGGGTACACTACTTCTCCCTCACCCTAACTAAATTGGATTAAGTAGCTAATCTGAGAGTGAGTAAATTAATGTAGAGTGTATTGAGCAGTGTAGCAGTCAGTTCTGTCTTATGTGTAGAACTGTGCTGTGGAATGCCATTTGGTTTTATTTTGTCCAGCAGTAATTGCAAGTTTTTGTTGATATAAATTTGCATATTTAAAGAGGCTTTTCTAAATCATATATGTGGTGGTGCATTGGTTAGTGTTGTCGCCTCACAGCTAGAGGCTCTCTGGTTCGATCTTCGGCTGGGGTGTCTTGTGTGTGGAGTCTGCATGTCCTCCCTGCGTTCTTGTGGGTTTCCTCCGGGTGCGCCGGTTTCCTCCCATATCCCCAAAGACATACTGCAAGTGGATTGGACACACTAAAATTGGCCCTAGGCGTGAGTGCATGCATGTGTGTGCCTTCCATGGAAGGTTGGGCGCCAGGCTGGCAACTCAACACTGTAAAACTCCACTGCCAATCATGAGCGTGACCCCTGACCGGGAAAAGCCGAAAGAGAGAGAGAATATACATTTATATAGTTAAAGATGCAATGTTTGCGTTTCACATTAATTGCACACACATGTTACATACACGGTACATGTCTGAATTACTACTGTGGACTCTGGTCACAGTGGTAGCACAATAATTTTTCAGGTTTTAGGAGTAAATAAAATTGCATTTAACATGGTTACTGTGATGTAAGGAACTTGCTCATCTGAGGAAGTCTGCCAATAAACCTGTGTATATTGTTTACTAGCATTATCACAGGTAAGATCAGATGGCATTTTATTATTCGCTTAACTAAACTGTTTAGTTTTAATTTTGCAGATGCATTGAAATGTGTCATTATGCTTTATTTTATGTAGTTCATTGATATTATTTGTATATTTCTGTACTACATTTCTCTTTCTTGGGTTTCTGTATTTACATCTTGTATTGTATTCCGGTTTACTTGCCTTGTGTGGCTGTGAGCTTTTCATCTGTTTGTTTATTTATTTATCTATCTATCTATCTATCAATCAGTTTTGTAAACTCATTGGGTGTTTTCATTACCAGCCTGGAATGGTATAATGAATGGGAAACTTCTCAATCCTGGTGGACAGTATCTTTTTATTTAACTTTTTATCTGAAGGTGGCACGTGAAGAAAGCTACACCATTTTCAGGCACAATGCAATACTTCGTGTGTGGTCTGGAATGGAATCTGGGTACTTCTTGGGTAACCCAGAGTCCTGGTGTGGGTCAAGAACATTCTTCTGATCTACTAACGGAGGACTTTTTCACTGAACTACTGACATGCTGTAAGGTGGTTGTCTTCTTTTGTTAGAAGGGAAGTGAAGTTTTGAGAGGTCCTTTTCTCTGATTTGTGAACTTGCTTCCTAGTACTTGCCTAAGCTTTGTATTAAAGGAACAGGTGAGAACGGTGTTTGCAACAAAGGTTGGAGAAGTGTATCCAGATCACATATTGACTAGGGTATTTTACTTTGAAAGTGCAGTTTAGTTGTGTTTCATTGCAGTAATGGTTACTTTGTTTCTTCATAATAACAGCTTCTCTAGCAGAAAAAGCGTATTATATAGTTTTAACAATAAAACTACACTGTCAGGCTGTGGTGTCAAGCTTTAGAAAAGACTGATAAGAATAAAACCTTTTTTTGAGCATTTCTTATTTGACTGAGTTGCTGCGCATTTACGTGCAGTAGCGTAAATTGTGTCAATCACATGTACTTTGTGATTGACTGACTCGGTCTTTTAGTTTCTGAGTGTGAGTACACTTGGTCACAAGCAAGTACTTACAGGTGTCGCCACAAAGTCTCAGCTGTGGTGATTTTTAAAGCAGGAGCTATTATTTATTTCGCTGAAACATGATCGAAGCATACTGAAATTACAACTTTAAAGGTGTCATCATTTTAAAATGAGAACATGCAGGAGCTGAATCTGCTTGATTTCCCATTTGTCATTTTTCACTGCATGCATAATTCTGGTATGTGACATAATTAATGCATTTATATGCAGTGTTTTAATTGAAAATTAACTGAGTAGTTGTTTGTAAGAGGCCTTAGAGTTGATGAATCATGGCTTGGTACTAGGAACGATGGTTTGCAAAGGTATGTGTCCAAGGCTGAATTTGGTTTAGGGCTTGTTTAGGAATATTTGGAATGTGCATGACTTATATGTATCAGTCCCTTAAAATAAATACATTTTGGGTCTTGGTTGAGAGACTAGAGCTTTGGAAAGGCCTTACTGCAGTTGTTGAACATTGCATGCTTTTCTGTTTGTTTTTGTTGCAGGTGCAACTGTTTCAACAAAACAAGCCAGCACACCTATCAACAGTACAGATTTTCACAGAATGACAGATTGTTTGCCTCATATGTTTGGTCTGTTCCTCGTGAAATTTTTGATTTTCTAGATTTTTGTGGTGAATCAGTGAGTATTACATTCGCTAAATAATGACAGTTGAGTGTCAGACTTTATATCTTTCAAAAAATGCATAGTAACATAAAGCCGTTTATTTTAGCAGCTTTCCCAAGTTTGTAACCACAATATTTAAAATTTGTCCCTGTTTTTGAGGCTTTGTTCCCCCATTACTTTTGGCTTTGTCTAGATTTTTTGTGCCAAGAGGTTGACAGCAGTGCAAACCAGTTGGTCTGTGGCGATTGGATTCCCTCCCACACCCACATACACATTTACAGTCTTATTTTTTCTGCCTCCATAGCTGCTATTGGTTGAAGAAAGCAGTGTCCCTTTAGGTTCATACATAGGTACATACTAGGCTATCTGCCCTAGGGCATTTATAAGCCTAGCCAGAGTGTGTTTGGCTTTCGCAACCCATTTTAAATTTATTTTGCTATACCCTTTTTCGAGGTTAGTATACTGTGCCTCTGTCTAACAGTGACACAGAAGTGATACCCGGGGTAAACCTACGATCTCCCATCCACTCATTAGTTAATGAGGGACTCTGCCTAACCTGGACTGGGATTTTATTCCAGAGTGAAGGGAGCCTCTGGGTTATGAATCTGTCCCTCCAGCATGTCCTATTTTATTTCAGTGCTGAGGTTCAAGTCTCTCAAGCGCGTAGCTCGATGGGATTTGGATTTTCTGAGGTGCAGCATGTCCATTAATTCCGGGTTGGACATGGCTTTATACGTCAGGCACAGATTGCCTCTGAGCAGGCGGTATGCCACTGAGTAGAGCTGGAGTTTCTTTAACCGGGCAGCATATGGCATCTGTTTGAGCCCTTTGATCCTCTTGGTGAGGTACTTTTGGGATCTTTCAAGTTGCTGCAGGTGTCTGGTAAGGTACATCCCAAAGGGGGCATTGTACTCAATTATGGGCCTGATGAGGGATGAGTAAAGAGGCACGATGACCTCCCCTGATCTAGATGTGAATCCCTTCATGATTAGGTGGGCTGTATAAAATGTTTTTCTAACCACTTTGGCCACGTGGTTGTCAAATGAGAGACTGCTATCAACTTGGGTCCCCAGGTCCCTAATTACTTCCTCTGTACTTAATGAACTACCACCTATGTGGTAATTTGTGGGCACTTTGCTTTTGCCAAAGGGGATGACTATACACTTTTTGGCGTTTAGCTTGAGGCCATGGCTCTGGCACCAGTTGTCTGTTTCTATGAGGCCCTTTTGGAGGATGCTTGCGTCGGCTGGAGAGTCGATTATGGTGCCCAGTTTGCAGTCATCTGCAAACTTGGACAGCCACAGTCCTTCCGTGTTGGCCTGTACCTCCGAGAAATATATACCGAACAAGAGAGGTCCCAGGACTGAGCCTTGTGGGATGCCACTTGTAACTGGTTTGGAGTCTGACATGGCTCCAGCAATTCTAACCATGTGGGTTCTGTCCTTGAGCCTGTTTGCAACCCATCTAGTGACATAGGGGTTTATATTTAAGCTGGTGAGCTTATCTATAATGACCGAGTGGGGTATTGTATCGAAGGCTTTTGCGAGGTCCAGGTAGGTTGTGTGGACCACCTTCCCCTCGTCAATGGCCTTGGTGACAGTTTCAAAGAAATCAACCAGGTTTAAGAGGCAGAACTGGGTAGGATCCAGTGTCTGGAGGTCCATGATGATCCTTTCCATAGCTTTGCAGACCAAGCTAGCCAGGCTTATAGGGCGATAGTTTCCCGGATCCGTTGAGGCACCACCTTTGTGGAGAGGGACCACTGTTGCTGTACGCCTCTCTTTGGGTACATATCCTGTAGTAAGGCTGAGATTGAACAGTAGTTTTTTGTTTGGGTTTAGCTCTTCTTGGAGTTCATGTAGGACGCAGCCCGGGACACATTCTGGTCCCATTGATGCTGTGTTTTTTGCTTTGGAGAGGGCGGCTCTTACCTGAGCATCTGAGATGTCAGGGGGGGGCAGCACTCTGCTGGGATAGATATTTGCCCTTTGGTGGGGGAGAAGTTTGCGCTGAACCTGTCAGCTAGGATGTTGGCAATGTCTGTGGGTTTGGTGTATTTTGTCATTTTGGACTAATTCTGAGCATATCTGGGAATTCCCACCCAGGTTCCTAACATAACTAAAGAAAGCCTTGTGATTATCCTTAGTGTCCTGTGCAATTTTTCTCTCGAAGCTGGCCTTAGACGATTTTATGAGTGCCCGTAGTTTTTTGCTAATACTGATCAGAGATGCCTTCCCTTTTTGGGATCTTGCTCTATCATGTAGTAGCTTCCTCCTCCTATTGTATAGTTTGTTTATGGCTGGGGTCCACCAGATAGGACGTCTGCCTTTGGAGGATTGGGTCTTGGTTTTATTTGGGATTGCATGATCCATGCATTCCTGAAGGTGTTCATAGAATGCGTTTATAAAGGATTCTGCGGTCTGGGCCGTATTTTCCACAGGCCCGGGAGCTTTGAAGGATTCCACCTTGGTTTTGAGGAGTGTGAAATTTGCTTTAGAGAAGTTTTGCACTGTGGTTTTCTGGGCAGGGGGTGGGGTCGGGATGTGAATATCCAGTGAGATTAGTTTATGGTCTGATCTTACCAGTGAGGGATACACTTCTGGTCTGGAGCATAGAGTCCCCATGTTGGTGATGATCAGGTCCAGTATGTTTTCCCCTCTTGTGGGAGTAGTAACAAGTTGTTCCATAGCATTTGAGTTTATAAATTCTAGAAAACTTTCGTTTAGGGTGTTGGAGCTAGAGTAATGCTCCCAGTCTATATTTGGGTAGTTGAAGTCGCCCAATATAATGGTGTTTGGAGAGACCTTCATATTTTCCAGTGTTCTCAGGAAGGCCGAGTGGGGTTCCTGGGTTTGGGAGGGTGGTCTGTAGCAGGCTATAAACTGGAAGGCAGTTTTACCCACTGTTAGTTGCACATGGATAGTGTCTGATGCTTCGTGCTGTGCCACCAACCTGGAGGTGTGGGTATCTTTGACGAATATTGATACTCCCCCTCCTTTTGTGGTTCGGTCCAAGTTTTGGGGCTGAAAAGCATGGTATGAGTATAACCTGGTAGTGCTGGGGTGCTCTCGGGATCCTTGAACCAGGTTTCTGTTACTGCACAGATATCGATGTTCTCCATGCTAAGGAGAATTTTGAGTGCATGCATCTTGAGATTTAGACTTCTGGCCTTGAGTAGCATTACTCTTAGTTTCTTATCCCTTGTGATACCTATGGAGGTGGGTTTGTCTTTTGAGCCTTGCCTAAAAAAGGCACTATGGGGGTAGCAAGAGCCTTTGCCAATATCCGAAAGCCCATGGGTGACAGGTGCAAGCTGTCCCTAGCGAAGCATCGTGGCTTGTCGAGCATGTCATCCCAGGCTGACAGGCATTGGATCCCCTTTGAATGACACCAATACTTAAGCCAATTGTTGAAATTGATCAGCTTGTCTTCATGTTGTGGCATTATTCTTGGTGAGGGTAAGATGCTACTCAAGGTCAGGGTCATAACGGCCTGGGCTACATGCTCAGAGAGCTCCTCTATGTCCCTTTTCGTGTAGTCCAGGGAGGTACGTCTCAGGTCATTCACACCAGCATGGACAATGACTGAGTCATATTTGTACTTGCCTTGGAGTGACCTGAGTGCTTGTGTTATGTGGCGGATCCTAGCGCCCGACAGGCAGCTCACCGTGACCTTCTCCTTGTTCAGCCTGGTGAGCGGGACGTCAGTGTGCCTGACGATAGAGTCACCTATTACAAGTGTATCAGGTGTGTTGTTTAGCCTTAAGGGCTGTGACTGTTCAGCACACTGGCTTTGTGAGCTATGTGTTTTGTTTTGGGGTAGAGGTTGCTTGGGTGACTGCTTTGGAGGTCTCTGCTGCTTAGGCAGATTTTTATTTAGAGCCTCTGAGTATGTTTTTGTGTGTTTATGTATTTGGTTTGCTGTCATGGTAGGTCTATGTGAGACTGGAATTGTAGTGAGTGTGGTTTCCTTCTCCTCCTGACTGGTTACGCCAGTACTGAGTTGAGGGAGCTTAGCCTCCAGTTTGGCTATATGGTTGCATCTCTCACATGTGTTGGAATTTGTTGGGAGGAGGAGAGGGTTGTCTGTGTACATGAGGCAGTTGTAACATTGCCTCAAGATTCCCAGATTCACCAGCTGGACCAGAGAGGAGATTGACAACTGACCTTTGGACATGCTAGAATAGTATTGGGAATTCCTTTATAATTGAAAAAAAGGGCCAATGGGGAACAAGGTACTCAAGGGGAGTTTGTGAGGGTGTAGTTCTTTCAGATGTAAACCTCTATCCTAGCATAAAGCTCTGCCACCGGTAACTCCCACTGAGACAGTTGCACCTGCATGTACAGGTAAGTAAGTTCACGGGAACTGATAGTAAAACAATATGACATTTACAGCTGACTGGTAACTGCTAACATTTTTCCTTGTCTGTCAAAAGTCGGCATTTCTTATTGTCTCATTCACTGTTATGACAGCATTTGGTAGTGTGAAGAGAAGAAATATTTGAAAATTGTTTCTTACCACGTGTACTACAGCAAGAACTTTTTCACATTTAAGTGATTTTTATTTTTTACCCGAGGGTGGCCTTATTGCATCTTTTTTGAAAAAAATGGACCTAGACAAAGGATTACATTTCATTTGACATTTGTTTACTGGGAAAGTTTGTCTGGGATATTATCCCATTTTCAGCAGAGGCCCTGGGAGAAAAGCTTCACATATTAACTGTAACCATATTATGTTAATTACAAAGTATAATACAGAAGAAAGAAACGTCAAGTAAAAATTCAGCTTCGGGTCATACAGTGTGAACATTTACTTAAGGAGTGCAAGTATTTCAACAGTTATAAAAAGGTGAAAAAGAACATTGTCAATAGATAAACTATTCACAATTTGCAGTTCATAAAGATAACAAACGTACTGAGTACACTCTTTGGAATGGAGATGATTAAATAAAATAACCTAGGCAAAATGTATTTGATCTTTGTCCAAGATACAGATTTTATTAATTTCTTCCCTCTGAACACAGTCTCAGTATGCTTGTGGTGAAAGGAGGGAGATACTAGTTCAGCATGTTTTTTTTTCCCGGTTTTGAAAGACTTTGGGATAAGAGTCAATAAGTATGTGTATAAAATCACAACAGGAAGGGAAAGATGGGCTTTGCTAAAAATGCATACTTAAGACCTGAGTAGAATAAGTGTTCATCCAGGCCTTAAAGGAGGGCTTGGTTTCTTCCCAGATTAGCATTCAACTTTTTTGGATTTAGGACTGCTTTGCAGTAGACACTTTTTTCTTTATCTTTGGCAGGAAAAACATGTAATTAAATGTGCATATTGAGAGAGATTTAGGATCATGAGACATTGGTTGTTGGGAACATGAATCTCATAGCCCCAGAATGGTCAGGGTTTGCATGGACGTATTTGTGATGTACTTGGGTTGAAGGAGTGATGACACCAGCTCATTCTATTTTAAAACTTGCTTTAAGTACTTCATCCTCATTGTGAGGTTGTCTGATACCAACATTTTGTTGAATTTCAGTGGTGATGCCATTCTTGTGTGTTTGTAGATGAGAACCTACATGTTTGTGCTCAGTTGAGCACACTTTGCCAGATTATGTGCTTATCAGATCGGATCCCTGCACTCAACAGTTTGCCCCTTCCCCCCAAAGCGAAATGATCTTTGAGATGATTTTATTAAGTATGGGATTCTTCATTTCATCGAATTCCATTTCTGTCAAAAGCAGAACTTGTTAAAGTAGTTCTCCAGAAGACAAAGACAGATGTTTTGAAGGGTTGTCTGCCCCCATATATTCCATTTTGGGAGCTTCACCCCAGTGTCCTCTTACTTCCATTTACCAACTCCGGGAGGATGTACCCACAGTAGGAAAAGGAGCCCATTTTGATTATAGGTTCATAGGTGTTTACTAGACTAATGACCACAAGGGCCTTTTTAAGCATAGCACTAATAAAATAATCTAACCACCTTGACTGTTAGTCCATAAAAACTCCATTGGCTTTAATGTAGCTTTAATGTAGGAGAAAAGGGTAAGCGCTTTCATGGTGTAACCACCATTTTTTCAGACTATATAAATACAATAAAAAGAAAAACAAATTATACAAATAAATTTAAAATGTAATGCACCAGTAGTTGACTTCAAATGATGTTACATCATAATTGGTCAACAAATCAAATTCAGAACTCCAACAAAAGCTGTTAAAACACCCATTTAACTAAAAGCCAGTCAACAAACGGATACCAATACACACCTATTTGCATACATAAAGTAACGAACACCTTACACAAAGCTGATCCATCAAAGAAAAATCACTAGATGCAATATAAAATAAATAAAACTTTTAATATATAAATGAATAAAAAACAGTTAAGTTAGTTGGAATAGTGCACAAGATGAGCGCTTTCAGCTATTGCCTTCTTCAGATCCTAAAACTGTAGTTCCCTAGTAACAGTTTTAGAATTAGCCAATCCAATTAGACTGCTTTTGGCATAATCAACATTTGACCAATCAATATAAATTGGATAGGGGCTTGCCCAATCACATGGTACTTGCAGAATACATAACATTTGCAATAGAGGAAGTCCATCCCATGTTTATGGCCAATCTCCATATGCCACATCACTCAAAAGGAGGATCAAATTCTGTAGTCCATCTTTTATAAAAGTAATTCAGCCAATAAGAACTTCCAATAATGGGGGATTGTCCAACAAAACCATTCTTCATGGGTTTCATTCATAGAGCAATATTCTAAAATCTGATCCAAGCTCAATTAATGTGGTATATAATAGTCTTGGAGACTTCTCAGTTTTCACTTCACTGTCAAGTAAACCTGCCATTTGTCGTCAGCTATTTATTTACTTTCCACAATTGGGCAGATAAAGATCAAATCAAGTGACAATATTTCATTCTCTCACTCTGTCTTCCTATATTCAGCCAATCTAGAACTTCAAGGAAAAGTAGCTTGCCCAATAAAATCTCAGTACATATGTACAATCCACTTCACTTGTAAAGAACAGAATGTCCGTTCATCCAATGATGATGTTTCGCTGACCGACTCAAGTTCTGAATTACTAGGTTAAAAAGAAGGGGCTTGCTCAATGAAGTACTTCTTCTAGTTCCTCATTCATAGAGGAAAGCCTAGGTCAAAACTTATTCATTAGGAAAATAAGTGATAGTTATTCAGACCTCCTCTGTTCCTCCTTCAGTAGAGGTTAGAACACTTTAGTCCCATGTTTAAGTCATCTTACAGATGAACATTCCATTTCAGCGATGTATTGTCAGCAATCTAGTTACTATCCATAATCAGGCCAATAGAAATTTAAATCCAGCAACCGTGTTTCGTTCTCTTGCTCTGCCTATATTCAGCTGATCAAAAACTTCAGGAAAAACAACTTGCCCAGAAGAATAACGCCTCAGTCCCCGTTAGCAACGCAAAGTCTGGCTCAAACTTGTTACTTAGCAAGGTGGATACTATCTATTCAAAACCTCTCATTAGCTTTTACTTATTAAAGGTTAAAAAGCGATGTTGGCTAGCAAGACTATATCCACTTTCATATGTACAATCCACTTATTAAAATAGAATGTCCATTGTAAGCTCTTTAGGACCCAGGATTGGAAGGGATGTTATTTACGTGTTGGCAGTCCTGTGGGATATAGCCGAACATCACATTAATTAGTGGCAATCTTTTGGGATATAGCCAGATGTTACAAGGTGGATCATGCATACACTTGTAGATCTTCAGTAGTCCATGCAACGTTTGACAGGATTTTCAAATGTAAAATATTCAAACAAATCATGATTAATCAAACCCATCATAAGTAAGTCATGCACAAAAAAAATGCACTCTATCAAACCCACTGTTTGTTGTTTAGTAATGCATGTACAAGTCATATTATCTGTTAGTAATTGTCCCATACATTCCAGATAAAGCAGTTTATCCATAATTACAATGTCCCTACCATTATCGGCTGGTTGTATTTCAAGGTGGGGGGACACACGCAATTTCACAAGTGCTTGTCTTTGTTCACTGGACAAATTATAAAACAACTGCTTATGTTTGGTATTAAAGTGGAAGTAAACTTAACAAAATAAGGTGAGACAGCCTCTGTTTTAAATGATGTCTTGTAATAGGATGATTTGTTTTATAAAAAGATGCTGTAGTAACACTAGGTCAGGATCTGAAAAAGCGTGCACAATACGAAAGCGCTCATCAGTTTATTATTTTATTTTATTAAAGTGCTTTTTGATCGTGGCTGCCTTACTGGTTTTTGCTACTTGTCTGTTCCTTGTATCATCCAGTTTTGGCATCTGGGTATTGTTTGGTTGTTTTGTTCTGCTGCATTTTATTTGTGATTTCCATCAGCCATTCCACATGGCAGAAGGTACTTTGGTAGAATTGGATTACAATCCTATTAACAACAAACTACAACAAAAATGGAGCAAGATGACTTGGACATATGATAACCCCTTACTACAACTGTTTTTTGAGGGTACTGTCTCAGAACATGTACAGCAAACACCAGCAGATTATAAAAGTTTTTCTTACTAATTTCAAAGAACTAGAACAGAATCTTTATAAAGTGAAACGATTACAGTGGCAATGCCTACATTTGGAGGCATGCCTGCAATATTGTACCAAGGGGTATGCGAGTTTTATGTATGCCTGCCTGTGGAGATACATATCCAGCTTTATTAAAAGAATGACAACAACTCAATTTAGACCTGGGTTTCAGCTATACAAGATTAATGCTGAAACACTTTAAACCTATTGAAGATCAGTTAGTACAACAAACTGAGTCTTAACATAGAGATGTGCTTCTTCGTTTGAAAAGGGAGGTTTACACTAATATGATAGACACAGCGTTATCCAACATAATGGCGTTTGAAGCCAGACTGCAACAAGCTAAACAAAGGAAGTCACAAAGGGACTTCAGGGATTTTCGTTCAGGCAATGTATTTATGTGGCCTAAACGCAATGCTATTTCTATAGACACGCCCCCTTTCACTTAGCCTACTGCCTCAGAATCTGTAGATACAGTCTGCTCTGAATCACAGTGTTCAAGAGAGATCTTTACATGAGACTGGAAACAACAATCGCTGCTGTGATTGACTATTCCACTCCACCGTTAAATCAGGAAGCGCTCAACTTTGAAAAAACGGGAGCGAAAACCTAAAATTACATCTTCTCTTAACTTGGGCAGTTTTTTTAATCTCTACCAGTCCAGCAGAGGAAGCGCATGAATGAACGATCCTCCAGCAGGGGGGAGGGGCAGAAGAGAAAACATTAATCAGAGATTTCCAGCCAGCAGGAGATTACGTACATGAATGGCCTAGTAGTAAACCCCTCTTACTACATGCTGAGTGCTACGGAACATCTGCAAAAGTAAGTGATGTACTTATTGACTTAAATTTTGCACGTGCTATAACATTACAACTTTTGTTTGGCGCACACTCCGATACTCATGTACAAAGTTACAGGAGACAGAGTTTGTTCAATCCTCAACTGTCTCCCCATGTTGATTTATTTGTAAGAGGACTTAGTTCATGTTTTGAGTGGTCCACATAAAAAGAATTTTTACAATCTAAGTCTGCCTGAAAGACAACCTTTGAGTCAACTTGAGAACAGGAGCGACCTCTGTATAAGTCCAGCAAGCAAGGGAAGCGCGCTTGTTGTAATGAACATGACTGATTATCTAGAAGCCATATTTTTGTTGTTGCAGGACACAAGGATAGACCTTTGTTTTAAGAACTTTACAACACATAAAAGACAATTTGTATGACTTATTGATGTGTAGATTAATAGATGACTCATTGTATTATTTTCTACATGTACCTCATCCATTCATACCTATTATGAAACCACTACCCAAGATTCACAAAGATTTTGCGTAATCACCCATGAGACCAATAGTTACAGGTGGAGGCTGGGTTACAGAACTCCCATCCATATATGTAGAGGGCAAGTTGAAACAGATTGAAACTAAGATACCCACGATATTAAGAGATATTTTACATTTTTTTAAAGGATTTAACAAATTCTTTGCATGATTTAGATCAAATGTCATGTTTGATGGTTACTTTAGACATGAAAATTTGTTTACGTCCATCCCTAATTCTTATTGAATAGAAGCCATAATGGAGATTTTAACTGTTAAACATGCTTTTACCAATGACATTGTTAACTTGATTTGCACTTTCTTGGACCTCATTTTAGAGTACAGTGTTTGTTTTTACATTTGACCAGCAATTATATTTGCAAAAAATGGGAAGTTGCCATGGGCAACCCATGTGTGAATTCATATGCCAATTTGGTTATGCATTTTTGGGAGCATAAACATCTTTTTTTGTGATGACCTCTCAGGCCATATTAGATTTTACAGACATTTGTTGATGATATCTTTCTACTATGGTCAGGGGGAGAAGATTCGTTATGCAGGTTTATTTCTAATTTAGAATCTACCACTAATTTCTTAAAATTTACCCTCAAGTACTCCGCTACAGAAATTTATTTTTTTAGATGTTTTAGTTAAGAGAGAGTTAAATGGAGACATCATTACCTCTCTGTGTCGTAAAGACTGTTGGAGAAATGGACTTTTGGTTAATGGGAGCATGCATCCCAGGCATATTTTCCCTAATATTGTTAAAAGCCAATTTCACAGAATATCTAGATTATGTACAAGAGAGGAAGATTGAAAGACGGAATTATGCACACTCACAGGATTATTTCACAGTAGAGGTTATAATGTGAAATTGGTGGATAGGATCTATGGTGAAGCATTGGCCAATAGGAAGCATTTGTTGAACATTGCTGATAGTAATAATCAGATTATGAGTACTCCCCCCTAGGCTTCACACTGGGCACAGAGCATATTTTGTTACTAAGTATACCAATGACATAGATACAATACATACTATTATTAATAAGAACTGGCATCTCCTTATGAGAGACCAACAGACTGCTGATACTGTTGGAGGGATACCCACCTTTACTTATAGAAATAACAGAAGTTTAAAGGAGATATTGTGTGATAAAAATCAATGAAAGGAACCTAAGGGGAATAGGCTAGGTACCTTCCCTGCAGAAGTTGTAAAACTTGTAAGGTTATAACCAAGCAACAAATATTCACTCACCCCAATATGGTATTTAGGTTTACAGAGAGGTTATATGCTGATTGTACCAATACACAGGTGGTTTATTTAGCTACCTGTAATTTTTGTTCTTGTTTCTATGTGGGCAAAGCCATCCAAAAGATTAAGGACAGGGTAGATAGGCACCTATATGACATCAGAACCAAGAATGTCAAGAATGCCCTGGCTAAGCACATTATTGAGCAACCTGATCATAGTTTTAGTTTTAGAGTACCACAATGTGTCCATAGCACTATGGGGGGGGGGGGGGGTGATACCAACAATTGTTTAGAGCAAGCGGAGTTGCATTGGATTTTGAAACTACAAGCCCATACATACCCAGGCAGTAATGCTAATGTGAGTATAACATCTGTTTTGATTGGGTGTAAACTTAATAAGGTGAGACAGCCTCTGTTTTAAATGATGTCTTGTGATAGGATGATTTGTTTTATAAAAAGATGCTGTAGTAACACTATGTCAGGATCTGAAGAAGAGTGCACAACGCAAAAGCGCTCATCCATTTGTAATTTAATTTTATATATTCCTTTTATTAAAGTGCTTTTTGATTGTGGCTGCCTTACTGGTTTTTGTTGTTTGTCTGTTCCTTGTGTCTTCCAGTTTTAGCATCTGGGAATTGTTTGGTGGTTTTGTTTTGCATCTTTGGTATTAAGAGCATGTAAAATTTCAGTTTCACAAAGGCTAACAAAAGCTTCTAAAGATTGATGAACAACAGGAGAGAAAGAACTGTGTTTTTTTTTATTTTATTTATTTATTTATTTATTTTTTTTGTTAAGCATTCTCATTTCCTATACTTTGATCTGGAAAGACAAAGAAACTTTCCTGGCAAACAGTCTGAGATGTATCAGTACTTCAGCTGCATCTGATGGTCTTGTAGGAATGAAAAATAAACTATTACTTTACAAAGAAGTCTGTTCTGTTAATTCAAAAAATTAAATATTAAGAATTGGTCCATTTGCTGCTGTCATTTATGTGTTGTCATCTGGACCATTCTGTCTGGTTGATCGAATTGTACACGCCCCTTTCTTGAACGGTTCTTGGAGTGGCTATTTCTGTAGGCCCTTTCTATGGGTAAAGCGACAAAGTGCAAAAGAATTTGTCGCAACAGTCTCATCGATACTAGCAGTCAAAGTAGATGGAAAAATCACTGGTAGAGTCTCTTTACCAACTGTAGTATTCTGCTGTTGAACAATTTCTGTCCTGTCTCTATCTTCTCTAACAGATGGCAAGGGGGCATTTACAGAATTATAACATACTGCATTATCTTTAGGCCATGAAAAAAAAAGTCACCATTTTAAGTGTCTCATGTCACGCCATAACTTAACTTTCACTGCTTGTAGCCTCTTCTCATAGAAAGCAACCTGTTCATATAGTTCATCTAAAGATGCATGGCAAACATCCATGTCATATTTGTTAGAGAATTACAGAATGAAATTCTTATTAAACAAAGTAAGTTCAATAGGCTGAAAAAATCAGTCAACATATGCATACAGTCAAAATTTGCATGTAAATTCAGCGTTTGTCATCTTTTTAAAAGTTGTAGATAAAAAGATCCGTAGGTAGGCATCTTTAGAATCTGTAGTCCTCGTGGGACTTATCAGCGGTAGATAGCTGCCTCAAAATGAAGTCGCTACCATTGTAGCCGCTTATACTTAATAAAGTTTATCTTCCAACTCTTTCAACTGCATGCCTAAAAGTTCCATACTTGCTGTATCCAGTTAGAGACATAGCAAAGGATTGACCTCAACTTGCAAAATCCATTGTAAACAGTCAGCCTTTAAATGTGGCCCGTTGTTTGGATTACATTCAAGTTCCAAACTCATTCCTTCAGCACGTCCTAGTTGTAGCAGCACAAAATGAACCAAACCCAAGAATATCAACAGAACCAGGCAGAGGTCAGAAAATACAAGAATTCACAGCACTAATGAAATAATCTGACCACCACGACTGCTAGTCCATAAGCTTAGCAATGCATCCCAAATTTCTGACAAGTTCTCGTACCCTTGAGAAGTGTAGGCAGGGGCTTGGGAGATTAAACCTTTACAAACAGTGGCCTGGGAGTTGAAACACTTATAGGTTGCCTGTTTCCATTAGAGACACATGTGCCAAACCAGGAGTGAATTTCCTGTTCCTCATCCAGCTATCTAAGTTAAACTTGAATTTTGTTAGGAACACTGCTACACATGGATGGGGAGCCTGTTCCAGAGAAGGGGTAGTCTCTTGGATACATCCCTGTATCTCCAGCAAGTCCTATTTATATCACATACAAGGTTAAGTCTTTAGAGTAAGTCATTTTTGTGCTGCTTGTTTTGTGGATATGCAGAAGGTCCATCAGGGTGGGGTCTAATAATATCTTGTATGCCAGGTGTAGATCTCCCCTCAACAGCCTGTAGGAGACAAAATACACGGATCGGGCTTTGAGGCAATCTGCATAGGACATGTTACTTATGCCCTGTATTGTTTTATTGAGAAACCTCTGTGGACGTTTCAGTTGTTGGTATATACCTAACTAGGCACATCCAGGGGGGGCATTGTACTCCATGGTAGGTCTGATGAATACCGAATATGGTGGAACCATGACTTCCTTGGACCTAGATACCATACCTTTGTTTGTAAGTTGCACAATGTAGAATGATTTTCTCACTACTGTCAACGTGATGGTCAAAGGCTAGATTCCTGTGTGTGTGTGTGTCCCCAAGTCACTGACTGCTCGGTCAACTCTTAGAGGTATGTTGTCAATATGATAGTTAAGGGTGGATGACTGCTCGGTCAACTCTTAGAGATATGTTGTCAATATGATAGTTAAGGGTGGATGACATAAAGGATACTGTTATGCATTTCTTAGCATTTTAGATCTGATGTTGTCTTCTTCATTCCTCCTCATGTTAGGGTCTCAGATCTGACCTTCTGATCTGGCTGGCCACATTCTTCAGACTTGCATCTAACCCTTGAGCTCCTCCATCTTACCCCATAATGCACTACATCCACCCAAGCACCTCGTTCATAGGTAGATACTAGGCTATCTGCCCTAGGGCATTTATAAGCCTAGCCAGAGTGTATTTGGCTTCTGCCTCCCTATTAGATTAGCCTACTGTGCCTCTGTAAAGTAGGTCACAGAAGGTACCCTTTGAAGATTAGTTTACTGTGCCTCTGTCTAGCAGGGACACAGGAGAGATCCCAGGGGTGAATTTGCGATTTCCCATCCACGCGTCCAAATTTCGCTTGAAGAGGGTCAGTGAGGGGCTATGTCTAACATGAATTGGGATTCTATTCCAGAGTGAGGGGAGCCTCTGGGAAATGAATCTGTCCCTCCAGCATGTCCTATTTATTTTTGTGCTGAGGTTTAGGTCCCTGGAGCGTGTAGCTCTAAGGGACTTGGATTTTTTGAGGTGGAGCATGTCCATTAATTCTCGGTTTGACATGGCTTTGTACGTCAGGCATAGATCGCCTCTGAGTAGGTGGTAAACAACTGAGTAGAGCTGGAGTTTCTTTAGTTGAGCTGCATAGGACATCTGTTTGTAGCCCATGATCCTCTTGGTGAGGTACTTTTGGGGTCTCTCCAGTTGCTGCAGGTGTCGGGTAAGGTACATCCCAAAAGGGGCATTGTATTCAATTATGGGCCTGATGAGTGATGAGTAGAGGGGCACAATGACCTCTCTTGATCTAGGTGCGAGCCTTTTTGTGATAAGGTGGGCTATATAGAAGGTCTTTCTAACCACTTTGGCAACGTGATTATCAAAGGAGAGATTACTATCTACGTTGGTCCCCAAATCTCTAATTACTTCTTCCGTACTTGGGATTACCACCTATGTGGTAATTTGTGGGCACCTTGTTTTTCCCAAAGGGGATGACTATGCACTTTTTAGCATTTAGCTTGAGGCCGTGGTTCTGGCACCAAGCATCTGTCTTTGTGAGACCCTTTTGGAGGATGCTTGTGTCAACTGGAGATTCGATTATGGCCCCCAGTTTGCAGTCATCTGCGAACTTTGTCAGCCATAATCCCTCCGTGTTAGCCTGAACCTCAGAGAAGTATATACTGAACAAGAGAGGTCCCAGAACTGAGCCCTGTGGGACGCCACTTGTAACTGGTTTGGATTTGGACATGGCACCTGCGATTCTGACCATGTGGGTTCATCTCTGAGCCAGTTTGCAACCCATCTTGTGATATAGGGGTTGATATTTAAGCTGGTAAGCTTATTTATGATGCCCGAGTGGGGTATTGTGTCGAAGGCTTTTGCGAGGTCCAGGTAGGCTGTGTGGACTACCTTGCCCTCATCTATGGCTTTGGTAACTGTTTCAAAGAAATCAACTAGGTTTAAGAGGCAAGATCTGTCCTTAAAGCTGAATTGTGTAGGGTCCAGTATCTGGAGGCTCCCAATGTCTTTTTTTATGAGTTCCATGATAATACGCTCCATAGCTTTACAGACCAGACTAGTCAGGCTTATGGAGCGATAGTTTCCGGGGTCCATTGTGGCACCACCTTTGTGGAGTGGGACCACTGTAGCTCTACGCCATTCTTTGGGTACATATCCTGTAGTAAGGCTAAGTTTGAACAGCCTGGGACATCGTCTGGTCCCATAGATGCTGTGTTTTTTGCTTTGGAGAGGGCAGCTTTCACCTGTGCATCTGTGATGTCAGGGAGGTTACATTCAGTTGGAATAGGCGTTTGCTCCTTTGGGGGGGAAGGGGGGGAGAAGTTTGCGCTGAATCTGTCTGCCAGGTTGTTGGCTATGTCTACAGGTTCGGTATATTTTGTACCGTTATGCAACAGTTCAGAGCATATGTGGGAGGTTCCGCCCATGTTTCTGACATAACTAAAGAAGGCCTTGTGATTATCTTTAGTGTCTAGGGCAATTTTTCTTTCGAAACTGGCCTTTGATGATTTTATGAGGGATCGAAGTTTCTTGCTAATACTGATCAGAGATGCCTTCCCTTTTTGGGATTTTGCTCTGTCATGTAGTAGCTTCCTCCTTCTGTTGTATAGCTTATTTATGGACGGGGTCCACCAGACCGGTCTGTTTTTGGAGGAGTGAGTCTTGGTTTTATTTGGGATAGCACGATCCATGCATTCCTGCAGGTGCTCATAGAATGCATTTGGGCTGTATTATCCTCTGGCCCAGGGGCTTTGTAGGATTCCACCTCAGTCTTGAGAAGTGCAAAGTTGGCTTTGGAGAAATTCTTTACAGTGATTTCCTTGGCTGGGGGGGGGGGACGGGATATGGATGTCCAGGGAAATTTGTTTATGGTCTGATCTTACCACTGAGGGGTTTACCTCTGGTGTGGAACATAGAGTCCCCATGTTGGTGATGACCAGGTCCAATATGTTGTTACCTCTTGTGGGAGTGGTGACCAGTTGTTCCATTGCGTAGAGTTTATAAATTCAAGGAACCGTTGGGCGAGGGTGTTTGGGCTTGAGTAGTTTTCCCAGTCAATGTTTGGGTAGTTGAAGTCACCCAGTAACATAGTGTTTGGAGAGACCTTCATATTCTCCAGTGTTCTCAGGAATGCCAAATGGGGTTCCTGTAATAGGGAGGGTGTTCTGTAGCAGGCTACAAACTGAAAGCCAGTTTTGCCCGCTGTTAGTTGCACATGGATGGTTTCCGATGCTTCGTGCAGTGCCACTAACCTGGAGATGTAGGTATCTTTGATGAATATAGATACTCCCCCTCCTTTTGTGCTTCGGTCCGAGTTTTGGGGCCGAAACGCATGGCATGAGTTATAACCTGGTAGTGCTGGGGTGATCTCAGGAGCTTTGAACCAGGTTTCTGTTACTGCACAGACATCGATTTTCTCCATACTGGGGAGAGTCTTGAGTGCGTGCATCTTGAGGTTTAGACTTCTGGCATTGAGTAGCATTACCTTTAGTTTTTTTATCTTTGGGTTTTCTATGGAGGTGGGTTTGTCCTTTGAGCCTTGCCTAAAAAAGGCACTATGGGAGTGGCAAGAGCCTTGGCCAGTATACGAAAGCCTAAGGGTGACAGGTGCAAGCCGTCCCTAGCAAAGCAACGTGGCTTGTCGAGCATGTCATCCCAGGCTGACACACTGGATCCCCTTTGAATGACACCAATACTTTAGCCAATTGTTGAAACTGATCATTTTGTCTTTATACTGTGGCATCATTCTTGGTGAGGGCAAGATGCTACTCAAGGTCAGGGACATACCAGCCTGGGCTACATGGTCAGAGAGCTCCTCTGTCTCTTTTCATGTAGTCCAGGGAGGTATGTCTCGGGTCATTCACACCAGCATGGACAATGACTGAGTCATACTTGTACTTGCTTTGGAGTGACTTGAGTGCTTGCATTATGTGGCGGATCCTGGCACCCGACAGGCAGCTTACAGTGACCTTCTCCTTGTTCAGTCTGGTGAGTGGGACGTCAGTGTGCCGGACAATAAGTCCCCTATAACAAGTGTATTTGGTGTGTTGTTTGGCCTTATGGGCTGTGACTGTGAGGCACACTGATTTTTGTGAGATATGTGATTTGTGGGTATTGTTGAGGGGTGGCTGTTGCTTGGATATCTGCTTAGGAGGTCTTTGCTGTTTAGGCAGATTTTTATTTAGAGCCTCAGTATGTTTTGTGTGTTTGTGTTGGGTATGCAGATGCAATAGGTCTGTGTGAGACTGGATTTGTGGTGTGGGTGGTTACCTTTTCCTCCTGACTGACTGTGCCAGTCTTGGGTTGAGAGAGCTCTGCCTCCAGTTTGGCTGTGTAACTGCATCTCTCACATGTATTCGAGTTTGTTGGAAGGAGAGGGTTGTCTGTGTGCATAAGGCAATTGTAACATTGCCTCAAAATTCCCAGATTCACCAGCTGGACTGGAGAGTAACCTTGAAACTGACCCTTGGACATACCAGATTAGTATAGGGAACTGTTTTTTTTACTGATCACATTAGGGAAGGGAACTGATTTTTCACTTGATCAGGAAGGACCAATCGGGAGTCTAATACTTATGAGAAGTCAAGGAGGGTGTAGTGCTTTAGTTAGTTAGTGTTTCCTTATAAGAGCTGAGCAAGTGCAGGGCTTTAGAAAGAGAATAGAGTGATTACTTTGAGAGTTTGAACAGTTCTAAGGGAAAAAGTGAAGAGCAGACTTTGTGGAGCCTGGAATAGTTTAAACCTGTTTAGGTGGCGCTGCTCAGTGCGCAAAACCGCGCAAAAAGAGAGTTGTAGGGTTTTAAGAGAGCGAGATCAAGGAGTTTAGAATTGACCCAAAATGGCCAATAAAACTACAGCTTCTAGGTAGTAACCACTCCTCCAGGGACAGGCAGGCTGTTCAGTGTTAACCACTCCCACTGGTGAACACAGACACTTCCCTTTAGCCCAAGCAAGCACCGGCCTTCTAGAAACTTCCAAACAGTTCAGAACAGCAAATCTGTAACTGAACTTTCTTAAATTTCAGAAAGTTGGAAAAAAGCAAGATTTTCTTTGTTTGTTTTTGTTTAAAGGTAGCAGAGATACATAAGCAGCAAACTATTCAATCAGTGCAATAAATGACACCACACTTGAGTGCTAGGCTAAAGTCAGGGAAAATGCAGTTTTTAGAGAAAAAAATGATTTTAAATTAAGTGCAACACAGGAAATGCAGTAAACAGGCTCTAGATGTGTTCCAAGTACTGTTACTGTTACAGATATAAACTTTAGCAAGCCGGAAAATGCCAAAAAGTAGGCGGCAAAGCACATCATTTGCCGCTTCAGTGTCCAGACGTGGATCTCTGCACTCTTGTGCAATACTTGCCTTTCCCAGGGAAGTTATAGCTTTTTGGATAGCATTGTTGTAAGTCATCCCTTTTCTCCCTTGTTCTTTTCTTTAAAAAAAAAAAATAAAGTTAGTAGTTGCTGTAGTTTAGAGTTAAAGTTAAAATTACTTGTAAAATTAATTTGTAGAGTGAATTTAAATTAGTCTTAGTTAAGTTATAAGCTAACTTTGACCATCTGTTGGTTTTGGCAGGCTCTGGCAGATTTTCTTCATGTTTTCACTGTTGCAGTCATCACATTTGGGTTATCTGCCTGCAGGTAGCCCTCAGCTGGCCTGAATACCAGATTTCGGATTTCTGCGTCGGATGCTGTCGCTTCTTCCTTGACGTCAGGTTGTCAGGGGTAAAAAACATGCAGCCGACACCATTACATCAGTCTTTCTTGCCGTGTGGTGCCCAAAGCAGAAGCAGTTTGCAAGTGCCGGTTGGCCGACTCCTGAAATTTTCGTTTTCGAGTTTCAGACCCGAGGTCTTCAAAAAAGCCAAGTACCTCATTGGGGATCCTATTTCTTCTCTAACCGATGTCAGTAAAAGTTAACAATTGTCTTACCTGTGGAAAGCAAATACCTCAGAGATTTTCATTCTTACTGCATCCCCTGTTTAGGCCCAGACCACGACATCTTTCGTTGTTTGTTTTGTGCCTTGTTCAACGCCAAAACTATTCGTTGTCGGGCTATTTTTGTAGCCAATTACTTTCGTACTTGATCTGTGTACTCCGAAATGGCTTTGTTAAGCCATCCGACTACCGATCTTCTGAAAAAATGTAAGGATAAAGACAGATGGACCGCATAGGTCCAAAACTGCCGATGACGCTTCCGTTAAACTAGTCGCCAGTCCGCTGGTACTCAGTGAGGTGCTTTCGTAGCCCCTGATACCCGCTACTTCAGATTCGCAGGCTTCTACTGAGACCGGTATGCTGCGAGATGCTTCTTCGACTGTGGTTCCTGCGGGCGTCTCTACCTTGGATGGGTCCGGAGCCGCTGTGCAGGCACTGGCTTCTGAGAGTGTATTCAGGCCTACAGACATTCATATTAAACTGATGCCATAGTTTTCATCCAGGCCAAAAACTCGCACTATACCTAGAAAACGACTAAACCACAGGCTCAGGCCCATATGCCACAGAAACAAATGCTTAGAATGGCTGAAGACTTTATTACCTTAATTAGGGGAAGCCAGCCGTCCCCCTCTAAGAGACTTAGAACTGATTTTCTTTCTGATTATTCTGGTCAGGAATCTGATATTTCTGCTCCTTCTGATTTCCAGGATTTGCCCTGATCTACTTGTAAAGATTGTGATACAGAGGATTCCATTCCCTCTGCTTCCCCTCCAGAAGATTTTTCTTTCGGTGAAACTTTGCATACTCTTAGGGAGCATTTCCGCTAGGAAAGCCAGGATTACAGAGTCCAAAAAGAGACTTGGGGAATTCTTACTCCTACCTCAACACAGGCCTTTAGCTATCCCTCCTGTTCTGGACATTGTAGATGATGCTTTCTTGGAATCTAGCCTTACCCCAGACACTTTACCTCCAGTTCCCAGAAAACCTGACTGGTACTACAGAGTACCTGATTCTCACAAGTTCCTCTTCAAGACTCCTTCTGTGGATCCAGAGACCATTTCCCAAGGGCCAAAAGGCATTAAGGCTAGTGCTGCCAAAAATCCTACCCCTTCTGATAAAGATTCTAGAGCCTTGGAGAGATGGGGTAAGAAGGTATACACTTCTGCTGCCTTGGCCATTAGGGCTTTAAATTGCCAGTTTCATATGTTAAAGTATCAGCAGCATATTATGGGACTACTTAGACAGAAAATGATGTTGATTCCTGACTGTGCTGTACACACACAATTGCAAGATTTAATGCATTCTGCAGAACGAGTTGGTAAACATACATGGCTTGCACCTGTCACCCTTAGGCTTTCGAATACTGGCCAAGGCTTTTGCCGCCCCCATAGTGCCTTTTTTAGGTAAGGCTCAAAAGACAAACCCACCACTGTAAATAGCACAAGTAACCAAAAATTAAGGGTAATGCTAGTCAGCGCCAGAAGTCTAAACCTCAAAATGCATGCACTCGAGGCACTCCTCAGTATGGAGAACATCGATATCTGTGCAGTAACAGAAACCTGGTTTAAGGCTCCATAGAGCACCCCAGCACTACCAGGCTATAACTCATACCGTACCTTTCGGCCACAGAACCTGGACTGAAACACAAAAGGCGGGGGTGTATCCATATTCATCAAGGATACCCACACCTCCAGGTTAGTGGTGCAGCACAATGCCGCAGAGATCATCCATGTGCAACTGGCAAAACTGCAATTCAAATTGTAGCTTGCTACAGATCACCTACCATGACCCTGGACCCCCATTCCACATTTCTGGAGACACTGGAAAATGTGAAGGTCCTACCAAACACCCTAATATTGGGTGATTTCAATTACCCAAACATTAATTGGGAGAACTATTCAAGTACTAACTCCCTTGCCCAACGCTTCCTAGAATTTATAAACTTGAACACCTTGGATCAGCTGGTCAACACCCCCACCAGAGGTGACAACATATTGGACCTGGTCATTGCCAACATGGGCGACCGGTGTTCTACATCGTAGGTCAACCCCTCGCTGGTTAGATCAGACCATAGACTAATCACTCTAGATATCCACATTCCATCCTCACCCCCAATCAAGGAAACCACCATGAAAAACTTTTCAAAAGCAAACTTCACGTTACTTAAGACCGAGGTGGAAAGGTTCACATCCCCCATGCTAAAGGACAACGCTGTCCAAGCTGCCGAGTCCCTTACAAAGGCACTCTAGAAGCACCTCAAAAAAATGCATAGATCGTGCTATCCCAAGCAAAACCAAGACTCACTCCTCCAAGAAAAGGAAAGCAGTCTGGTGGACCCTTGCCATTAACAAGCTATACAGTAGAAGGTGGAAACACTTACAGAAAAGAGTAAAATCCCAAGAAGGATAGTATCAGCAAGAAACTGCGATCCCTCATAAAATCATCCAAGGCTAACTTCGAAAGAAAAATTGCCAAGGACTCCAAAGATAACCACAAAGCATTCTTTAGCTATGTCAAGAACCTAAGTGGAAACTCTCGGATTTGCTCTAAGTTAGTGCAGAATGGCACAAAATACACTGAACTGACTGATATTGCCGACATTCTGGCAGACAGGTTTAGTGCAAACTTCACTCCCTAAAGGGCCCATAACCATACCAGAAGAATGTAGAGCCCCGGCAATCACTGACACACAGGTTAAAACAGCCCTATCCAAAGACAAAAACGCAGCTTCAATGGGACCGGATGGTGTCTCAGGCTGCGTCTTACATGAACTCCAAAATGAACTAACCCCTCACCTAAACACACTGTTCAAACTCAGCCTCTCTACAGGCTACATACCCATAGAATGGCACACGGCAACAGTTATCCCGTTCCACAAAGGTGGAGCCACAATGGACCCCAGGAACTATCGCCATATAAGCCTCACTAGCCTGGTCTGCAAGGCTATGGAGCGCATCATCATGGAGCTCCTTAACAGAGACATTGGGAACCTTCAAACATTGGACCCTGCCCAGTTTGGCTTTGACAGATCATGCCTTCTAAACCTGGTGGACTTCTTCGAGACCGTTACCAAGGCTTTAGAGGAGGGAAAGGAGGTCCACACCACCTAACTAGACCTCACAAAGGCTTTCAACACCATTCCCCATTCTGGTAATATAGACAAGCTCACCAGCCTGAACATAAATCCCTACGTCACGAGATGGGTTGCCAATTGGCTCACGGATAGAACTCGTACGGTGAGAGTTGCAGGGTCTAGGTCAGACTCTAAACCAGTTACAAGTGGCGTCACCCAGGGCTCAGTCCTGGGACTCCTTCTGTTCGGTATATACTTCTCAGAGGTACAGGCAAGCACAGGAGGACTATGGCTGACCAGGTTCGCAGACAACTGCAAACTGGGGGCCATAATTGATTCTCCGGCTGATACAGACATCCTCCAGAAGGGTTTCACTGAGACTGATACCTGGTGTCAAAATCATGGCCTCAAGCTAAATGCCAAAAAGTGCATAGTCACCCCTTTGGAAAAAACAAAATACCCATGAACTACCACATACATGGTAGTCCCCTAAATACAGAAAATGTAATAAGGGATCTGGGGACCCAAGTAGATAGTAATCTGTCCTTTGATAATCATATTGCCAGGGTGGTTAGAAAATCCTTCTATGTGGCCCACCTAATCACAAAAGGGTTCGCATCTAGAACAAAAGAGGTTATTATGCCCCTCTATTTATCACTCATCAGACCCATCATAGAGTACAATGCCCCATTTAGGATGTACCTTACAAGACACCTGCAACAGCTGGAAAGACCACAGAACTACCTCACCAAGAGGATTACTGGCCTCAAACAAATGCCCTATGCAGCCTGAATGAAGAAACTCCAGCTGTACTCGGTTGCATACCGCCTACGGAGAGGTGATCTCTGCCTGACATACAAGGCCATGTCCAACCCAGAATTGATGGACATACTCCACCTAAAAAAAACAAATCCCCTCAAGCCACACGCTCTAGGGATCTAAACCTCACCATAATGATAAATAGGACTTGCTGGAGGGATAGATTCCTGTCCCAGGGACTCCCCATGCTTTGGAACAGGATTCCAGTCTACATTAGGCAGAGCTCCTCACTAACACTCTTCAAGAGAAACCTTGACGAGTGGATGGGAAACAGAAAATTTACCCCGGGGATCACTGCAGTGGCTGCTGGACAGAGGCACAGGGAACTAATGGCTCTGCTGGACAGAGGCACAGGGAAATAATCTGAGGGGGCAGCGAAAGCCAACACATTCTGTCTAGGCTTACATATGCCCTCGGGCAGATAGCCTAGTACTATGAACCTATACCTTGCAATGTGGTTTTGACGCTTTAGAAGCATCTTGCAGGGCTGCTGTCACTGGGTCTGTACTTAGATGGCATGCTTGGCTTAAGGAACAAAACATGCCAGATCATGTTAAAGCTAAATTACTGGATGCTCCCTTAAACCAAGGCCGCCTTTTTGGCAACAAACCAGAAGAAGTCCTCAAAAGGATGGAGGAAAAAGTTAAATCTATGCAAACTGTTAAGAGTTCCTACAAGTACAGCCTCCCAGATTCAGTAGGCATTGGCCATCAAAGAACTGGTCCTTTCCAGTCCATTTAGGCCTTCTCAGTCCAAACCTAGGAACATCAGACCACCTAGATTACAGTCTCAGACTACGTACAGATCTAAGCAGTGGGGGGCTGCCACTCCAGACCTGCCCCCAAATCAATGGGCGGAGGCCCAACAGCAGGATCTCTCTCTTCTATGTATCAGGGCTATTCAAACTGTCCCAGCAGAACAAAGGGGACAAGGTTTTTATTCAAGACTTTTTCTGGTACTCAGGAAAGACAACTCCTGGCATCCTATCCTGGACCTCTCTATTCTCAAAACCTTTCTGTTGGTTCCAAAATTCAAAATGCTAACTCTTCAGCAGCTTCTTCCTATGCTAGCCAAGAATGCCTGGCAACCCTAGACTTAAAGGAAGCTTACCTGCACATCCCAATAAGAGGATCCTGCAGACAATACCTACGTTTCAGGACGGGCTCCATGCACTTTCAGTTTTCTGCACTTCCCTTTTGGCTTATCTACTGCGCCCAGGGTGTTCACAAAGTGTCTAGCTCCAGCCATTGCATTTTGCATTCAGAGAAATATTCATATTTACCCATACTTGGATGATTGCCTAATTCAGTCTAAAAGCCAGGACTTGCTATTACAACACCTGGCATTTGTAAAGAAACTTCTAACCTCACTGGGATACACCATCATCTTCTTTCGGCTGTTCCCGTTAGGGGTTGCCACAGCAGATCATCTGTTTCCATTTCTTCCTGTCCTCTGCATCTTGCTCTGTCACACCAACCACCTGCATGTCCTCTCTCACTACATCCATAAACCTTATCTTGGGTCTTCCTCTTTTCCTGTTACCTGGTAGCTTCATCCTTAGCATCTTTTTCCCAATATACTGAGCATCCCTCCGCAGCACATGTCCAAACCAACGTAATCTTGCCTCTCTGGCTTTGTCTCCAAACTTTCCAACCTGGGCTGACCCTCTAATATACTTATTCCTAATCCTGTCCACCTTCGTCATACCCAGTGCAAATCTTAACATCTTTAACTCTGCCACATCCAGCTCAAACTCCTGCCTTTTTGTCAATGTGACTGTCTCCAACCCATATAACATAGCTGGTCTCACTACCCTCGTGTAGACCTTCCCTTTCACTCTTACTGGTAGTCATATGTCACAAATCACTCCTGACACTCTTCTCCATCCTGCCTGTACTCTCTTCTTCACTTCTCTTCCACACTCACCATTACTCTGAACTATTGAACCCAAGTATTTAAACTCATCAACCTTTGCCACCTCTACTCCTTGCATCCTTACCATTCCTCTATCCTCCACTCTCATTCACACACATATATTCTGTCTTACTCCTGCTGACCTTCATTCCTCTTCTCTCTAGAGCATATCTCCATCCCTTCAGGGTCTCCTCCACCTGTTCCCTACGCTCACTACAGATCACAATGTCATCTGCAAACATCATAGTCCATGGGGACTCCTGTCTGATCTCGTTTGTCAACCTATCCATCACCATTGCAAATAAGAAAGGGCTCAGAGCTGATCCTTGATGTAACTCCACCTCCACCTTAAACGCATCCGTCACTCCCACCGCAGACCTCACCGCTGTCACACTACCCTCTAACATATCATGTACCACTCTTGCATACTTTTCTGACACTCCCGACTTCCTCATACAGTACCACAACTCCTCTCTAGGCACCCTGTCATATGCTTTCTCTAAGTCTACAAAAACATAATGTAACTCCTTCTGACCTTCTGTGTACTTCTCCATCAACACTCTCAGAGCAAACATCGCATCTGTAGTGCTCTTTTCCGGCATGAAACCATACTGCTGATCACTAATCATCACGTCCCTTCTTAACCTAGCTTCCACTACTCTTTCCCATAACTTCATGCTGTGACTGATCAATTTAATCCCACTGTAGTTACTACAGCTCTGCACATCACCCTTCTTAAAAATCGGTACCAAAACATTTTTTCTCCATTCCTCAGGCATCCTCTCACTTTCCAAGATTTCATTAAACAATCTAGTTAAAAACTCCACTGCCATTTCACCTAAACACCTCCATGCTTCCACAGGTATGTCATCTGGACCAACAGCCTTTCCATTCTTCATCCTCTTCATAGCTATCCTTTCTTCCTCCTTGCTAATCCATTGTACTTCATGATTCACTATCCCCACATCATCCAACCTTCTCTCTCTCTCATTCTCTTCATTCATCAACCTCTCAAAGTACTCTTTCCATCTCCTCAACACACTCTCCTCGCTTGTGAGTATGTTACACCATCAACGAAAAGAAGTCTCACGTAGTACCCTGTCAACAGATTGTATTCCTGGGAGCAAGCTTGAACACAACTTCCCAGATGGCATTCCTCACTCCGGAGAAACAAGTTTATTTGACAACCTACTTCAAACTATTGGCCACAAAACCCCAGCTATCTGCAAGGAAAATACTGCAAGCTCTGGGGTTCATGGCCTCTTGCATTGTACTAATTCCATATGCAAGACTGCATATGAGGAAACTCCAATTGTATCTAAAAAGCCTATGGTGTCAACATTCTCAGGACCTGGAAACAATGATTTCTATCATTCCTTGTATAAAGACAGAATTCCTCTGGTGGGCAGAGGCCTGCTTCCACAACAAGGGACTTCCTTTCACTCTACCCCCTGCCACCCAAACCCTAACAACAGATGTATCAGACTATGCATGGGGGCTCACATGGCAGGGCAGTGCATTCGGGGCAAATGGAACCCGAGACACATGCACCTGCATATCAATCAAAAAGAAATGTTAGCTGTTCAAAATGCTCTGACAGCCTTCAAAGACCGAATTCTTCCAGGACAACTATTGGTAAAGACAGACAACACAACAGTTATGTGGTACATAAACAAGCAGGGGGGAACCCACTTGTACCCTCGCTGAAGACTAGCCATGGCTCTGTGGGGGACAGCCTTGAGCTACCAAGTACAACTACATGCACAATTCCTGCCAGGCAAATTAAATTCACTGGCAGACGAACTAAGCAGAAATCTCATGCACCCACACGAATGGAAACTAGAACCCAAAATATTCAACCTCTTGAGGAACAAATGGGGGACTCCAGAGGTAGACCTGTTTGCCTCCCCTCAGAACTATCAATTGAACAAATTCTGCACAAGAACTCCCCACAGTCAAGCTTGGAAAGTGGATGCCCTGTCCTTTACCTGGGAAAGCTTCTCGGTTCATGCCTTTCCCCCTCTGCCTACTAAAGATCAAACAGGACAAGCCAAGGACAATACTGATTACACCAGACTGGCCATGCCAGCACTGGTACCCCCTCTTGCACAGTATGACACTGCTACAAGCATGGCACCTCCCTCAGACCACTTCACTGCTGTCCCAGCAGGTGGGCCAGATTCTGCACCCTCATATTCAAACCCTGAACCTTGCAGCCTGGCTAATTCCTTGAGCTCTCCTCTAGCATCCCTCAATAACCAGGTATTGGATGTCATTCTGGAGACAATGAGGCCTAGTACTAGAAAATCCGATGCTGAAAAGTGGAAAAGCTACTGTTCCTGGAGCCAGGCTCAGGGGATGGGCGCAACAGTGCACAGCTTACCTCATATTCTACAGTACTTAACAGAAATGCACCACAAGGGCCTATCCTTCTCGTCAATTAAAATTCACGTCTCTGCCATTTCAGCACATTATAATACTGAGCCACCTCTCTTCTATCACCTCTTGCTAAAGCAATTCCTTAGAGGGGCCAAAAATTTAAGACCCCCCCCCCCCAGGACAGCTTCCACTCCAGCCTGGAACCTTAACTTTGTATTGGAGACCTCACTCTTCCCCCCTTTGAGCCAGCTGCTACAGCAGAGTTGAAATTCCTTTCTTGGAAAACAGCCTTCCTTCTAGCCATCCCTTCAGCAAGAAGAGTGTCTGAATTACAGGCCCTCATGTCAGTGGAACCCTTCATTATCTTCTATGCGGACAGGGTTCCCTCAGGCTAATTCTTCCTTTTATGCCCAAGGTGGTGTCAGCTGTGGCCCTAAATCAATCCATTCATTTGCCTACTTTTTTCCCTAATCCACAAAACAAAGGGGAACGAATACTGCATTCTCTGGACTTGCACAGACAACTTAGGCTTAGTCCTGTCCAAATAGAATCTATCAGAAAATCTGAACAGCTGCTAGTTAGCTTTGCTGCAGGGGCAGAGGGGAAGGCCATTTCAAAACAAACTATTTCCAAATGGATAGCCCGTTGCATTCTTTTCTGCTACAAGCACCATGGAAAACCTACCCCACAGGGGGATAAGATCACATTCCACCAGGGCTGCATCTACCTCTGCGGCATTTCTCAGAGGTGTCCCTACCAGGGACATCCTAGAAGCTGCTACCTGGAGCTCTCTACATACCTTCACCAAGCATTACCACATACCTATCTTTTCTAAATCCAGAGCTGGATTTGCCACTGCAGTCTTGCAGGGCTTAATAGCTGGTCCTAATGCTCTTTAACTTCCTCCTACCTTCCTTAGCTTTGGGAATCAACCCAAATGTGATGACTGCAACAGTGAAACACAAAGAACATAGTACAGTTTTGTACACTTACAATAAATGTAGATGTTCAAGTGTATTCACTGTTGCAGTCCTGGTTACCCTCCCTCCAGCTCCCTGACTTCTTTTGGCTCAACCTTTCCTTTTGGTTGGTATATTTATTTTTTTTGTGTATTTGCTTTTTGATGGGGGTTTACCATACCATTTAATTGCTTCCTGTTGTGGGGGCACCTGACATCTGAGGCAAGAAAAACTGATGTAATGGTGTCAGCTGCATGTTTTATACCCCTGACGACCTGACATCAAGAAAGAAGCGACAGCATCTGACGCAGAAATCCGAAGACTCTGGTATTCAGGCCGGCTGAGGGCTGCCTGCAGGCAGATAACCCAAATGTGATGACTGCAACAGTGAATACACTCAAACATCTACATTTATGGTAGGTGTACACAACTGTACTTTATTATGTCGGAGAAACCTTCTCTGGGCTTTTAATGTTGCACTTCTTATGGGCATAAAAATCACCAACCAGGATGCCCACAAGGAGTGCGTGTATTGCCTAAGGGCAAACAATTTAAAGTCAGTGTGTGCTGTATGTGCTTCATTTAATCCCTGGGCTCTAGCTGATAGACAAAATTAAGTTGCTTCTCAGGGTCTTCTTCCATTATCAGTTCCTGAGGCTCAGGCCCCTTCCTTGGTTTCCACTTCATCTTCTGCCGCTGAAGAAGCGAAAAAGAGGGCTCTACCTGTCTCCCTGAGAGTCCATCTAGATCCCAAAGCCAATTCAAGAAAAAGTTCGTATTCGACCCCCTCGGATATGAAGAAAGTGTCTACCCCTTTGGATTCACCAGCATCCTCGGATCCAGGGTAAGTTATTTCATTATCACCTCCTCCACTGTCTGATCCAGTGATTCAGGATCCGAGACCCTCGAGCAAATTTCTGGATCACTTGGTTAGATCTAAGCACTCCCATCCCTCACTTGTTGGCTTCATCCAGATATGTAAGACATAACCTTTTATTTTAGTCCATGGCTCTGACACCAGTTTGTCTGTGTCAGCCCTTCCTGGAGAAAGTTGTGTCGGTGGAATATTCTTTGACTGCATCTAATTTGCAGATCATCTGTAAATTTAATCAGCCAGAGGATTTTGACATTGGCCTTGATTTCAGGAAAGTAAATGCCGAAAAGGAGTAGTCCCAGGACCGATCCTTGAGCGGCTCTGCTTGCGATTGGCCTCTTTGTAGAGCTGGAGTCCCCAATTCTAACTTCCTGGGTCCTATCTGTGAGCCAGCTGGCTATCCACTGGTTGACATAAGGGTTTATACCTAACCTCTTGAGTTCATCAACAGTGCCTGAGTGGGGTATGGTGTCAAATGCCTTATCCAAGTCAAAATAGTCAGTGTGAACTGTTTTGCCCCCATGCATTGCTTTGGTGACCTTCACAAAGAAGTCCACCAGTTAAGTAAGCATGACCTGCCTTTGGGTTGTCTTCTCCCATACCTTCCATTTGGGAGAAAATAGAATTTCATTAATTGAGATACTGTGAGTCTGTGGGGTGTGTGCATAGGATTCAGCTTCTTGCATTGCAGCCATGTCTCCCTAAAGAGAAAAAAACAAACATCAAAAAACAAGTTTGTCTCTTTGCTTTTCAAGAAACCGGGTGCCTGTGAACTGGCAGTGAAACCTAGTAGAATGGTTCTTTAATTGGATTTATCAGTAATGGAATGTATATGTCATGTGACTGTGCTTGTCCGCTGTCTTACAGGAAACCTTAGAGTAGCTACTACTTCTACTGCGCACATCGGTTGATGAGGATGCTTCAGTGCTTTAATCAATATATATTCGAATATCGTCTGAGCTTCTGTTATGAGCTATGACCATAGAGGATACCCATTCAGTCGATTTCTTTTACTGGAGTAGGGACACCTAAATTCACTTTTTTGTCAAGTTCTTCTTTTAATTTGCTGTGCATGGCTACCATAATCTTCCTCGCTGCTCTGACAACTGGGCTTACTTCATAGTTTAACTTCATGGAATATGTGACTGGAAGTTTGCCAAGCTCGTCTGTGAAAATATCAGCATATTCACTAAATATTCTGTGTAAAACTATCGCTGCTGTTCAGACTTGTGTGGTGGACCTCTTTATAAAATGAAATCAGTCCCATTCTCAAACTGTCTTTGAGTCCTAACAGTGACTGCACGTCTTTTCACTAGGTAAAACTGCAAGTCATAGCTATTTGGAACAGAATGCCATGTGAGAACTACTGCGCCATCAGTTTGAATCTCTTCACCACCAGAAGCAGCTAGTTTTGCACACTTTGCCGAATCAAGTTTCTCACCAGCTCTTGCTTTAGCAAACATTTGTGCTGATACAACATTGCACTTGGATCCAGTGTCTACTTTAAGCTCTACATGTTTCAATTAGTTCAAACTGTACAAAATATTTGTCCTTGATGCCAACTGGTAATCTACTGTGTTAACTGCATTAACTGTTTCATCACTCACTGAGACACCATCAATATAGAGAGCTGTGAGCAAACTTTCTATCCGATCTACTTGCTTCTTTGGATGCTGTCGTTTAATAAAAGTATGTGCCACTTTAGACTTGCAAATCCTTTTGAAATGATTCTACTTTTTACATTTATGACACTGCTGAGCAAAAGCTAAACGCTTTTCTCATTTATGTTCATGACTTCCTCCACAATTACGACCATTAACAATAAGGTTGGGTTTTGTGGCCCCATTCAGTTTATAGTTAAGGTTGGGTACTGCCACACCCTTTGGTTTATATTTCTTTGTCTTAGCTTTATTTTCTACACTGTCAGCATTCACACTGGCAGACACTGCATGCACGTTTTTCTCATTCGTAAGCATATTCGTATGTTTTTTTGTAAGCTCATATATTTGACAAATCTCAATGGCTTTGCTCAGTATTAAATCACTGCCTCAAAGCAAAATCTTTCTTACTGCATTATTATTAACACCACACACAAAGCTGTCTTTTAGCAACTCATCTCTCAGATAACCAAATCTGCACATTTTTTGCTTTATTTCTTAAGTTGGTAATATATGCTGCTTTAGTTTCACCAGGATTTTGATTTCTTATGTAAAACATGTGCCTTTCCATTATAATATTCGTTTGAGGGTTACACATTTTTCTAAATTTACGTTTTAAGCCCTCTGTGTCTTCCTGCATTCCAGCCTGTATCACAATATGGAAGTTCTCCTCCTCCCCTGCATACACAGCAGGTGCATATAGAAATGAACGTTCCTTCTCAATGACTTCCAAGCCAGCTAAATTAAGAAGTGTGAATGCTCTTGTACATACGTCTTTATCAGAAAATGCAACCTGTATGAAAATATATTCTTGTTCAAACACTTGCCAGTTCTCAACAATATTATCAAACACCAGTGGTCCAGGTCTGCGAAATCCGTCTGCCATAATAACAAAATACGTTTAAATATAAACATAAGCCAAGTACTTGTAATTGTGCTGAAATGCACAAACATTTCTCTGAAAAAGCTTCACTTTAACACTGGGAATATTTATTTATTTATTTATTTTTATTTTACATTTGTTAACCGGGAGAGTCCGACTGGATACATGTCCATTTTCAGCGGAGGCCCGGGGAGAAAAGCTCCAAGTACATAACAGACATATGAACATTGTTAATGCAAAAAAAGGAAGATAGTTGAGTTCTAAATACAATATAAAGATACATCACATCTTGGGGAAAAAAAAAAACAACAGCAGCATATAAAAAAAAAAAAAAAACCTAGGTCAGTTACAAAGGCGAGGCGCCTTGTTAAAAAGCGGTTAAGGATAGTGAGGTAAGAGAAGGGTAAATGATAGTGGTTAATCAGGTTTGGAACAGGGACATTGCCAGAGAGTATTGAGATGGGGTTTAAGCTTTTTTTTGAATTGTAGGAGTGAGGGTTCTGAGGTGAGCATGGTCGGTAGGGAGTTCCACATTTTACCTACAAAGTTTGAGAATAGAGAATCCCCAGCAGAATTATTGGCTTTGGTAGTTTGAGCTAAGATCTTATTGGAGGAGCGTAAAGATTGCAGGTTAATATAGGGGTGAATGATGTTTTTCAGAGCTGGTGTTTTCTCTGGGTGATACAGTATCTGGTGAGCCGTTTTGAGTTGGTTGAAATGGAGTTGGCTGGAAAACTCTAACCACCCTAGTTGCTTCAAGTTAGTGCAGTGGTGCGTTCTAAAGGTGGAATTTGTGGCAAATCTAGCTATGTGATTGTAACAAGAAGCAAGTTTGTTAAGGGTTGTCTTGTTTAGGTTTGTAAAGAGGGGAGGCATAGAAAAGAGTTGATAGTAGGTGTGTGCTGGCAATTGTAATTTTCGCGTGAGGAGTGAGAAAGTGTTTTACTTTATAGAGAGAGCCAAGCTTTTTATTGACGGTTTTGATGGTAAGATTGAAATGGGTGTCAAATTTAAGGGAGTTATCAATGGTAACACCTAATAGCTTTGTGTGAGCTTCTGGTGATATAGTGATTCCATTGGAGGATGTAATAGAGAAGGTGGGGGGAAGAGTCTTGTTAGTGGGTGAGAAAGTAAGTAGTTTGTTTTGTTGGGGTTGAGAACTAGTTGTCGACTTGAGAACCATTTTTCTATTAGGTTGAATACTCCAGACAGTTTGGATACTTAGAAAAGTTTCAGTTAATGTGAAAAAGTAGTACATTGGGGAAAAAATGCGATTATTTTAGCTTTTTCATACATTTTAACACTTTAGAAATTATTTTGAACACTTCTGTACAATACCTTTATCAGTATGTCGTAATTTTGGACATTTCATTTATCTCAGTAATTACTTTTAAAGTTTTGAATGCTTTGCCACTTATTTGGCGACTGAAAAATCATTTAAACGAGTTTACCTTTGAATAACCGCTGACCTTGAGAGTTGGCTCCTGTATATTCCTCCACTTCTAACTGTGTGCGTCTGGATTTGTCAGTTGCTTCACTTTGATCACATTATGACACCATGTTGCATGTCTCGTGTATCAAATGAAACAATGAGGCACTGTGATGGGTTCAATTTGTTTATTGATTTTTGTGGCAAATTGGTCATCAGGCTCTGGTGATTGTGGAAACTACTCTTTCCAAGAAGGCTGTACCATTGGCAATCCGTGGAGCTGGTGTGGCTGGTCTGTGAGCTTTAGAGAATTAAGGTCCTATTGTGGCTTGCTGGAAGAATGAGGCTGCAGTGCCCTGAGAGGTCCTAGCATTAAATCTTTCCAAAGCTGGATGAGGAAGAAGGAGCCAGGTTTGCCTAAGCCAAAAGTGTGCTATTAGAATCACTTTTTGGCTTTTTATTGTCAGCAGAGCAGATGGTGGGGGGGTGGCACTTACTTGCATACTGTCAGAAATCTGTACCTTTTAGCCATGAAGTAACCAGTGTTCTGACTTTTATTGTCCTATTATCAGCTTGCATCCATATAAAAGTAAGGAAAAAAAAGATAAATTTAAGTTCTGTGTTGCAGCCTGATGAAGAGATGAAACATTTATTGCTATAGGAAAACTTTTCATTATATTCCGTGTTCTTATATTTACTTGTTTCCACTTCAGATTTGCTATTTGACTAAGCCAAGGGTCTTAATACAGACATTCACTTATGCAGAAGTAAGAGAAAACATATCAGATTTACCAGTGTTATGATTTGTGTACTTTTATGCCCATATTAACAAATCAAGATTACAGAGTATTAACTTGAACTTACTTTTGTCTAGCTTTTCTTCTCTTTTTGTACTGTAATGCCCAAGTTTCTTAATACTCTATAGGAAATACACCCCAGAAATCACTTCTGTGTCTCTGCTCGACAGTGGCACAGGAAAATAACTTTCTTGGGTGGCGTAAGCCAGGGAACCTTGTTGGCTAGGCTTATGTAGGCCCTTGGGTCGATAGCCTAGTACCTACATATGAACCAACAAATAAGAAAGAAAAGAGGAAGGAAAAAAACGCAATTGTTTACTTTAATAGCTATCAAATATGAGAAAAGCTAAAA
The DNA here is from genome assembly GCF_019279795.1 of Protopterus annectens. Lineage (NCBI taxonomy): Eukaryota > Metazoa > Chordata > Ceratodontiformes > Protopteridae > Protopterus > Protopterus annectens. Next base: position 970,486,490 of record NC_056744.1, read on the forward strand.
TACTTTACTATAAAACATGCAGTTTATATTGTGAAAAGTTTCATAGAAATAGTGTTAAGAAGAATAGGTTTACTTACAGTTACGCTTTCCCTTGCTTCTCCCCTCAGAGTTCTTCCAAACATTAGTGACATGAAGTGAGGCAAGTGCTTTTCAGTTCCAGACAAGCTTAACAAGGACAACAAGTCCAATCTTTCCAGTTATTCTTTATACAGCTGTATTTCACAAATATGACTGATGCTTCGGACGACATGATCGACAGTCCACGATGCTTTGCCAGAGATGGCCTGCACCTGCCGCCCTTAGGATTTCGGATACTGGCTAAGGCTCTTGCCACCCCTATAGTGCCTTTTTTAGGCAAGGTTCAAATGACAAATTCACCACCGTAACAGGTACAAGCAAGCAAAATCTGAGGGTAATGCTACTCAATGCTAGAAGTCTAAACCACAAAATGCACTCACTCGAGGCACTCCTTAAAATGGAGAACATTGACATCTGTGCAGTGACAGAGACCTGGTTCAAAGCTCCAGAGAGCACCCCTGCATTACCAGGCTTCAATTCATACCACACCTTTTGGCCACCTAACCCAGAAAGAAGCACTAAAGGTGGAGGCGTGTCCATATTCATTAAGGATATCCACATCTCCAGGCTAGTTGCACAGCATAATGCATCCGAGATTATCCAAGTGCAACTAACTCTGGGCAAAACCGCAATCCAAATTGTAGCTTGCTACAGACCCCCCACCATGCCCCAGGATTCACACTCCTCATTTCTTGATACACTGGAAAGTATTAGGGTACAACCCAACACCCTAATAATGGGCGATTTCAACTACCCCACCATTAACTGGGAAAACTACTCATGTGCCAACTCTTTTGCTCAACGTTTTCTAGAATTCATAAATTCCAACGCCTTGGATCAACTTATTCACACCCCCACCAGGGGCAGCAATATCCTAGACCTGGTCATTACCAACATGGGAAACCGGTGTTCCATACCAGAGGTCAATTCCTCGTTGGTCAGATCTGCCCCCAAGCTAATCAGCCTAGACATCCACATCCCACCCCCAGCCCCAATTAGGGAAACCATCGTAAAAAACTTCTCCAAAGCACTGCTTAAGACAGAAATGGCAAACTTCATGACACCCATGCAGTTGGACAATAGAGGTATGACTGCCGAATCCTACACAAATGCACTTTATAAGCACTTACACGAATGCATGGATCATGCTATTCCTAATAGAACCAAGATGTTATCCTCCAAAAAAAGGAAGCCAATCTGGTGGTCCTCTGCATAAACAAACTCTACAAGAGAAAAAAAGAAACTGTTGCAAAAAAGAGTAAAATCCCATGACTGGAGGAACTCCCTGGTCAACCTCTGTAAGAAGCTGAGATCCCTCATAAAATCCTCCAAAGCTAGTTACGAAAACAAAATTGCCACTGACTCTAAAGACAACCACAAAGTATTCTATAGCTATGTCAAGAATCTAAATGGGAACACTGAGATCTGCTTTGAGTTGCAGCACAATGGCACTAAATATACAGAACCAACTGATATTGCCAACATCCTAGCAGATAAGTTCAGTGCTAACTTTACCCCCCTCTCACCCCCTAGAGGGCCCATCTCTGTACCAGAAGAATGCAAGGTTCCTATAATCACGGCTTCACAGGTAAAAAGCACACTCCCCAAAGCCAAGAACATAGCATCCATGGGACTTGACAATATCCCAGGCTGCGTTCTACACGAACTGCAGAATGAACTGGCACCCTACATAAGTACCATGTTCAATCATAGCCTCATCTCAGGTTTTGTATCCACTGAATGGCGCACTGCGGTTATCCCACTCCACAAAGGTGGAGCCACTACGGACCCCGGGAACTACCGCCCCATTAGCCTGACGAGCCTAGTCTGCAAGGCCATGGCACGTATCATTGTAATGGAACTCATAAACAAAGACATTGGTAATCTCCAAACTCTAAACCCTACCCAGTTTGGATTTGTGAAAGGCAGATCATGTCTCCTAAACCTGATTGACTTCTTTGAAGCAGTCACCAAAGCCATAGATGAGGGTAAAATGGTTCACACAGCTTATCTAGATCTCGCCAAGGCTTTCAACACCATCCCCCACTCTGGAATTATAGATAAGCTCACTAAACTAGGTATAAATCTCTATGTCACAAGATGGGTTGCCAACTGACTCACGGACAGAACCCACACTGTGAAAGTAGCGGATTCCAAATCCGGCATCAGACCAGTGACAAGTGGAGTACCAGAGGGTTCAGTCCTGGGTCCTCTCCTATTTGGTATCTACTTCTCTGAAGTGCAGGCCAGCACAGAAGGTCTTTGGCTAACCACCTTTGCAGATGACTGCAAACTAGGAGCCATAATCGAAACTCCTAACGATGCGTACAAACTACAAAAGGGCCTTGCTGAGACAGATAATTGGTGTCAAAGCCATGGCCTGAAGCTCAATGCCAAAAAGTGTATTGTCATCCCCTTTGGTAAAAACTCTGTACCCATGAACTACCACATAGTTGGTAGTCTACTTAATGCCGAAAATGTGATGAGACCTTGGGACAAAGGTGGACAGTAGTCTCTCCTTTGATAATCATATCGCCACAGTGGTCAGAAAATCCTTCTACGTGGCTCATCTCATCACAAAAGGATTCTCATCCAGAAAAAAAGAGGTCATTGTTCCCCTCTACTCATCACTCATTAGACCCATTATAGAGTACAATGCCCCTTTTGGTATGTAGCTCACAAGACATCTACAACAACTGAAAAGACCACAGAAATACCTCACAAAAGAGGATTGCTGGCCTCAAACCGATGCCCTATGCAGACCGTCTCAAAAAACTACAGCTTTACTCCATCGCATATCGCCTACTCAGGGGCGATCTCTGCCTAACATACGAAGCTGTGTCAAACCCAGAGCTGTTGGACATGCTCCACTTAAATAAATCCCAATCCCTCCGAGCTACACGCTCTAGGGACCTAAACTTTGTCACCACAATAAACAGAACATGCTGGAGGGATAGATTCCTGTCCCAGGGACTTCCCATACTCTGGAACAGACTACCTATCTATGTCAAACAGAGCTCCTAATTAGCACTCTTCAAGAAAAATCTTGATGATTGGATGAGAAACGGGAAATTCACCCCGGGGATCACTTCTGTGGCTCTGCTCGACAGGGGCACAGGAAAATAATTTTCTTGGGTGGCGAAAACCAGGGTACATTTTTTGGCTAGGCTTGTATGGGCCCTATGGCCGATACTACCAATGAACCTATGCTTTGCAGTCTCGCATTTATTCACTAACTTCCATGTTACTGTGATTTTTCTCAGTCTCTCAAGCATTTTTCTTTGGAGCAGTGGAAAAGGTTTCCCTAGCAAAGTCTCTGTGTGTTTTATTATCAGAAAAATGCGAAGCAGAATCCCCTTCCTCTTGATGGCTCATTTTTTTATTGGACAAACCTTAGCATTTCCTCCTTAGCCCGTTCTGCATCAAAGAATGACTTTAGTCCTTCAGTAAAAAATATTCTGAAGACAGCTGGATACAGCAGCTGGAATCTCACACCTGCCTCTTGACATTCCTGGATTACTGGAATACATTCTGTTTCTTTTTTTGTCTTGTGTACCGTGAATAATAATTTTTCACAAACCCTCTACTATCTCCAACTTTTAGTACTTTGCCATTTTGCCACAGTTTTGTCAGGATCAACCCTTTCTGCTGGTAGGTTTGCATCTTTATTAATAAGGGTCTCTGCTTTCTTGTGGCCATATTTGGAGCATACACATGTGCCCATTCAATTAACAGTTACTCCTGCAGATTACCAGTCCATTTGCTTATCTGTGCCTTTATAAAATTAATAGTGTCTGTTCTTCTAGTTTCTCTGGTACAGCAGAAAATCAGATTTTTCTTCTCTGCATGCTCTGTCCTCCAATTACCAATTTTGAAGCATGTCTTCTTGAGCAGTTTCCTATTCAGCCAGCCGTGTCTTCTTTTCAACCTTTGATTTTTGCAGTCGGCTCATCTGAATTTCTGTTTAAAGCTTCTTCCTTTTGTTTTCCAGGCTTTTATTTGAGTTGCTATACTCCTTCAGTGTTTCGTTTATTTTAATCAGCTCTGAACACATTTGCTGTATCCTTTCCTGTAGATTACTGGAAGCCAAGTCTTGCACCAAGCTGTAGTTTGAACTGTTTTTGCTGAACAGCTGCAAAATCCTTCCCAGACCGTGTTTTCTCTTCACCTTTTTTAGTTGATTTTCTTTCAGGCTGTCTTAGTTTCTTATTTGCAGGACTCTAGGTAGTGTGCTTACTAGCCAGTAACTGAATTTTACTTGAATTAACAGCATCTCTGACTGCAGTTTCTCTGTTTCTGTTTTCAAACTGAGAGAGCTGAAGTGAAGCTGTTGATCAGTGTGCAGCCATCTTGGAAGTCGGAACTTGGTCTGTCATTTAAGTGAGTTGGCTTTCCTGACATGCAGTTTGATTCACTTTGTTGTTGTACCAGACTGCAACTACACTGTGTGACTGAATGGAAGGAAAGGAAGAGAGCACAGAAAGACAAGAATACTCCTTTTGTCTGTAAGATACTGATATGTAATCAAGTCACTTCAGGTCTAAAGGTCCCTGTACAGTCTGCCTTTTGAAATGGCCCCCAGCATCAAACTCTCTTATGATGATTGTTACCAGAAGAGCCCTGGTGTGAAAGGGTTTCCTGTAAGAATGCATTCACCAGGCAAATGAAAAGGACATGCTTTCGATATCTAGATAGTATGAAAGATTATTTGAATGCGGTCTATTTTCAGGAACTGATCTGATTACTGTAGTGATTAATCTGATGGGAGGTGCCATGAAGACCGACATTCTCAGAAAACCTGGGATTTTGAAACGAGTATCAGCAGGTGCCATTTGGGGAGAGTATATTACCAACATTGTTTTGGTGCGGGAACGGGATCTGGTTATGAGGCAGAAATGCCCAAACAGTGGTTGTGTCCAGAAACCATGGAATACCATTTCACACTACATTAGAGAAACTGACCATCTTAACATCTTCAAAAAGAAACTAAAGCAACTGATTTAATGTTTAGCTGTACAGGATATGCAGTGACACTGTTCTGCATTCTTACCACTTAAGATGTATCTGTTCATATGTGCCTTCAAGTTTGACATTAATTGACCACTGTCCTTGTTTGTGTATGTATATGCGATTGTGTGCGAGTGTCTGCACATGCATTTACATGTAATATAGTCATACTCTGGCTAGAGGCAATGAAAGTGTGTCCATTATAATATATGGTTGAATAAGTCTTAGTTTGGTACACAAGTGTAGGTGATGTTTGCATGCAGCTGCATTAAGATAATAGAGTTGTGTTGCATTTGTATTTTAAAGCTGGCTAATGGTTTATACATTTAAGTTGCAGTTAGGAATATTAAGAAGGTAGTAAGAGTCCTAGAAAAGGAAAGGAAGTAGATGTATATCAAGGTAATGTAGTATTTCTTGTCGTTTGATACTGTAAAAATGGATTAATAGAGCAACTTTAAAGTTGATGTGTACACTGTAGTATAAACCTTTACTAGACCACGTCTGGTTACCATTTATTTTTTGAAAGGAGATAACTTGATTTTTGTTTGGAATTGTATGGCTGCTGACCTCTTTTAGTTTTGTATACATTTACCAAGTGCGTTCTGTACCCATGCTAATGTGTTTTCTGATTATAAGCATACAGTTACACCACGGTACACCTGGTAGAAATGAATGACGCTGTTATATTTTATGAATTTGGACATACTGCCTTAAAACCTTGTTTCAAACTTGAGGCAGTTTAATGGATGTGGTGATGCCCTGTTATTTGGGATGTAACATTCTTTCTGATTTGAGAGATTTTTGAAAAAGTTTTGCACGTTACGAACCCAGCCACTGGGGATGCACAAGCCAGTGCATTTCTTTGTGCCGGTCCCAAGCCCGGATAAATGGGGAGGGTTGCGACAGGAAGGGCAAAATTTTGCCAAATCATACATGCAGACAACAGTACAGATATACATACTGGATTGGTCGAGGCCTGTGTTAACAACGACCTCCATCAGTACTGTTGGCCAGCAGGGTGCTGGTGGAAATTGGGCTACTGTTGGCCGAAGGAGGAGAAGAGGGGGAAGGCATGCTCGAAGGCAGGTAAAGGCTAGGACTGTGATAGTGAGGGTCGGAACTTTGAATGTTGGCAGTATGACTGGTATAGGGAGAGAGCTAGCTGATATGATGGACCGAAGGAGGGTTGGCATATTGTGTGCGCAAGAGACCAGATGGAAGGGGAGCAAGGCTAGGTGTATCGGAGGCGGGTTCAAATTGTTTTATCATGGTGTGGATGGGAGGAGAAATGGCGTAGGGGTTTCCTGAAGGAACAGTATGCTAAGAGTATTTTGGAGGTGAAAAGAGTGTCGGATAGAGTAATGTTTATGAAGCTGGAAATTGATGGTGTAATGATGAATGTTGTTAGTGCATATGCTCCACAAGTTGGGTGTGCGATGGATGAGAAAGAAAAATTTTGGCGTGAGTTGGATGAAGTGGTGATGACTGTACCCAAGGGTGAGAGACTAGTGATTGGAGCAAATTTCAATGGGCATATTGGTGAAGGAAACGGAGAGGATGAGGAAGTGATGGGGTAGGTATGGCGTTAAGCAAAGGAATGCAAAAGGTAAGATGGTAGTGGATTTTCCGAAAAGGATGGACATGGCTGTGGTGAATATGTATTTTAACAAGAGGGAGGAGCATAAGGTGACGTACAAGAGTGGAGGAAGATGCACACAGGTGGATTATATCTTATGTAGAAGGGCCATTCTGAAGGAGATTGGAGACTGTAAAGTGGTGGCAGGGGAAAGTGTTGTTAGGCAGCATAGGATGGTGGTTTGTAGGATGACATTGGTGATCAAGAAGAGGAGGATGAGTGTGAGGGCAGCACCAAGGATCAAATGGTGGAAATTGAAAAAGGGTTAATTGTGAGGTGGAGTTCAGGGAAGAATTAAGAGTTAAGACAGGCGGCACTGGGTGGCAGTGAAGAGGTACCGAATAGCTGGGTAAGTAGAGCAGAGCTAGTAAAAGAGATGGCTAGAAAGGTGCTTGGTGTGACATCTGGAAAGAGGAAGTAGGACAAGGAGACCTGATGGTGGAATGAGGAAGTACAGGAGAGTATACAGAGAAAGTGTTTGGCGAAGAAGTGGGATTGTCAGAAAGATGAAGAAAGTAGACGAGTATAAGGAGATGAGGTGCATGGCAAAGAGAGAGGCGGTGAAGGGTAAGGATAAGGTGTGTGAAGAGTTATATGAAAGGTTGGACACTGAGGGAGAAAAGGACCTGTACCGATTAGCTAGACAGAGGGACCGAGCTAGTAAAGATGTGCAGCAGGGAAGGATAACGAGGGAAATGTACTCACAAGCGAGAGAGTGCGTTGAGCAGACAGAGAGAGTACTTTGAGGGGCTGATGAATGAAGAGAATGAGAGGGAGAGAAGGTTGGATGATGTGTGGGTAATGAATCATGAAATGCAGTGGATCAGCAAGGAGGAAGTAAGGATAGCTATGAAGAGGATGAAGAACGGAAAGGCTGTTGGTCCAGATGACATACCTGTGGAAGCATGGAGGTGTTTAGGTGAAATGGCAGTGGAGTTTTTAACTAGATTGTTTAATGAAATCTTGGAAAGTGGAGAGGATGCCTGAGGAATAGAGAAAAAGTGTTCTGGTACCGATTTTTAAGAATAAGGGTGATGTGCAGAGCTGTAGTAACTACAGAGGGATTAAATTGATCAGTCACAGCATGAAGTTATGGCAAAGAGTAGTGGAAGCTAGGTTAAGAAGGGAGGTGATGATTAGTGATCAGTAGTATGGTTTCATGCCAGGAAAGAGCACTACAGATATGGTGTTTGCTCTGAGAGTGTTGATGGAGAAGTACAGAGAAGGTCAGAAGAAGCTGCATTGTGTCTTTGTGGACTTAGAGAAAGCATATGACAGGGTGCCTAGAGAGGAGTTGTGGTATTGTATGAGTAAGTCGGGAGTGTCAGAGAAGTATGTAAGAGTGGTACAGGATATGTACGAGGGTAGTGTGACAGTGGGGAGTTCTGCGGTGGGAGTGACGGATGAGTTTAAGGTGGAGGTGGGATTACATCAAGGATCAGCTCTGAGCCCTTTCTTATTTGCAATGGTGATGGACAGGTTGACAGACGAGATCAGACAGGAGTCCCCGTGGACTATGATGTTTGCAGATGACATTGTGATCTGTAGTGAGAGTAGGGAACAGGTGGAGGAGACCCTGGAGAGGTGGAGATGTGCTCTAGAGAGAAGAGGAGTGAAGGTCAGCAGGACTAAGACAGAATATGTGTGTGTGAACGAGAGGGAGGATAGGAGTGGTGAGGATGCAGGGAGTAGAGATGGCAAAGGTGGATGAGTTTAAATACTTGATCAACAGTTCAGAGTAATGGTGAGTGTGGAAGAGAGGTGAAGAAGAGAGTACAGGCAGGATGGAGTGGGTGGAGAAGAGTGTCAGGAGTGATTTGTGACATATGACTACCAGTAAGAGTGAAAGGGAAGGTCTACAAGATGGTAGTGAGACCAGCTATGTTATATGGGTTGGAGACAGTGGCATTGACAAAAAGGCAGGAGTCAGAGCTTGAAGTGGCAGAGTTGAAGATGTTAAGATTTGCACTGGGTGTGACGAGAATGGACAGGATTAGGAATACGTATATTAGAGGGTCAGCCCAGGTTGGAAGGTTTGGAGACAAAGCCAGAGAGGCAAGATTAAGATGGTGTGGACATGTGCTGAGGAGGGATGCAGAGTATATTGGGAAAAAGATGCTAAGGATGAAGCTGCCAGGTAACAGGAAAAGAGGAAGGCCTAAGATAAGGTTTATGGATGTGGTGAGAGAGGACATGCAGGTGGTTGGGGTGACGACCCTAATGGGAGCAGCCGAAAGAAGAAGAAGATTACGAGCCCCAGTCATTTTTGTTGAACATTGTTAGATATTTTGACATGCTGACAGAATGTCTAACAATAGGACGGACCAGCTTAGTAATGGTGCATAGATACAGAGAAGATTGTCAGACACAAAACGTAGTGGTCGAAATCTGATGCCTTCCCTTAGCTGAACATTACAATTTGTTCATGCAAGGGATTTTTCCTGTAGTAACATTAATATGTTTAAAGTTGAAGAAAATAGAAGATCCTCCAGGGATAGTTTGTAAGTAGTTAAAGATCCATTTAAAGGATAATTTGTAATGTTTGTGTGCCTTCCAGATAAAAAGCTGATGAAGCAGAAGGTTAGAGTACTCCCAGGACACCCACCCTTTCTGTAATGCAGTACCTTTAGATGTATTTGCTTCAGTGGCAGACAGCACACTGAGCTGAAGCTACTTGTTGGAGGGGTTGTTAGCAATGGCACTGGCACTTTAAGCTGCAGTTTGCAGTGCAGAAGTACAACTTTCTTACCCCATATCGGCCTGTGAAGTGGATTAGTGTTAAGGACTTTGGTCTTCGAGGATTCCATTGTTATGCAGTATAAGCGTATTCATCTTCTGTTAAAGTTAATGGATAATTTATTTATGGCACAGTTAATGTAATTCAGGATTGCTGTCAAAACAGAACTTGAGTTTTTTCCTGCTTAGTTTTTATTGGGGACTCATTTATTTTGTCCCTTTCCATAGTTCAGTGTAGCACATAGAGTTAAACTGTGAACTGCTAATGGACTTCATCCTGTAATTTTATTCCATTTTTTTCAAGGCTTTGTGGAATGACAGCATGCAGTAATGTTATTTTTAGTGTTCAGTGTGGGTGTTTTGCAGAGGAACATTGAATAGAAGGCTGATAAATACTGTTGAATTGAAATAGCTTAGTAGTTGGTCTCCATCTTACTGGCTGTCTATTATTACAAGTTATGGAGAGGTACTGTTCAGGCAACTTCATGTGAGTGTTTTGTGGATTGTGATTTGGAAGTGAGATCAGTCCTTGTGTTTTGTGTTTTTGCTCTGCAAAAAATGGGAAATAGGTGCAAATATTGTATATGAAGCGACTATAAATGCGGTGTATCAAACGATGTTTATTGCCTTATAAAGACAGAAGTGCCCATTATTGATTGCTACTTCCAGAAAAATGGGACAGTAATTTTTTAAAATAATTGAACTCTTGTGAAATGTCACAATCACTCAGCTTCACAGGGAATTGGATGACATTCAATATATAAACAGATGGGCTATTTTTTTTTTTTTTTTTTTTTTTTTAAGATTAGCAACTTGAAAGATGACATTGATATAAAACATTTACATTTACTCTTTTCAGTCTCCCTGTAGGAATTTGGAGAAAAGGTATAGCTTCATTTTTTAAGAAGTTAAAATAGTGAATTGTAAACGAGCCTGGCATTGTTCTAAGACTTGTTTGCTGCCCCTTATTGTTTCTGCTTGTTTAGGTTTGTTTGCCTTCTTTTAATGTTACCTTGTGCTAAGGTGTTTTAACAGCCTGTGGTCAGTGGTACTGAGACATGCATATCCGAGTTTTAGCCATTATGAAATGTCATGAAAAGGCTGCTGGTTTTTGCCCCTGTGTAGCATTGCTCTGCATCTCCCTGATCATCTTAGTCTAGGGACAGATGGGGTAACCTCTTGCTACCACTGAGGGAGTTTGTTAGCAGGCTGAATGCTGCACAGCTTTGTATTTGGAGGACATGTATACTAGCTACTTGTAGTGTCATCTGCATTGATCAGTCCTCATGAGTCTGGCCGTCCCAAGCCTTTGTCAGTGATGCATCACAGGTGTGACTCCTTTTCTTAGCACATCTCAAAACGGTATCTGAGAATAAAGGCGGTTATAAATTCTCTAAATGTATGCTAGAGGCATGCCTTAGTATTGAAGAAAGTGTGATGTGAACAAGTCAAAAAATTTGTGGGCCTAGTTTACCAGTGGGCCAGTGGTTTAATGTGCTCCTTTATTAACCGGATATGTAGTCTGGTTCTTTCTGGCAATTTTTAGTCTCAGATACAAGAGTGAATTGATATGTATGGGACAATTTAGGAAAGCCACTTACTTGGCATGTATTTTTGATGTCCAAAACTGGAAAGCTTGAAGAAAACATGTGCAAACTACACGTACAGAGGAGCAGAGGTCAGGATTAAACCTTGCACTGTGGAGCTGTAAGGCAGAATTTTTGATAGCTGAGCCACCGTGCTGCTTTGAACTGAGGAAATTGCAATGGGGAGTTGCAGTTTTATGCATTTGTTTTACAGGTATGTGGTCCAGAGTGTTTTGTACTGGAAAATGAGATTTATTTGTTTTTTGCAGTTAGGTGGTCAAGACCATAAGGCCCCATCCCCTTTCAACCATGACCTTGTTGCACAGACATACAAAGGATAGCTTCATAATATAATACAGCACCAGACAGCCTTATAGGGATGAAATTATTCTAACCTGATATGAATTATAATTTTAAGATTCACAAATACACATTAGTTGTTCAACAGTCACATAATTCCAAGTGCTGTTTATTTCTATATTTTTTGCTACTGTGCCTACTGACCATCAACTTCCTCCCACCCTCACGAGCAGAAATGCCCATTCATTACAAAGCCACTGGGAATGTTGACCTAGTGCTGTATGTCAAAGCTGTCCAAAAGGGAGTGATTGTTTAGGCAGTAATGGGGGTACATTGCTTCCTTGCTGGCATCCTGGCTATGAGGATATGTTGTGTTTCATGTAACTTGCCCTGGATCGTGGTGGGGCATGATATGGTATCACATGAACCCAAAAGGCCATCCTTTTGCAGGTGTGCAGTCCTGGTTCCAAACACCCACCCACCCCTTGAAGCATATCACCTCTCCTCTGAGATGATGTGGCAGTATGCATCCTGCTCCTCCATGCTCTTCCCTGCCCCCAGCTGGAGCATTATCCCTTTCTTCCAGCTTCTTTAAGGATGTAGTCAGTAACTGCTCTTGGGCCCCTGCACTGTAGTTAGGGCCATATCCATTTACACCACTGGTTGTACAAAACTCAGCAGCATGACTTCACTTCTCTATCACTTGATACATTATTTTGTGTAGGATACACACATTTTTACTAATTTTATAAACATTCCTAAGGGAATTGTGTGCCAGGAGCATCTCCCAGTGCAGGCTGAGATCACTCAGTAAAAATGTTATGTGATTTCTACCATTCTGCCATGTTTCATAGAGATGCACTGAAGATTTCTGGCAGAACTCGTGTGCTTCACATTTGTGTGATAACCTGTCACTTGATGATGGTCAAGTTCTAAGCTGGATAAAGAGTTTGCTGCCAAGATCAAAGAATGTTAATTTGCAGCTGTTAAGTCCAGCCTTAAGTGATACATCAGAGAATAACACAGGCTGTAGAGTAACAAAAGTAAACCTCAGAAACAAGTTGTGGCTGCAGCCAGCAGGACTGCTGCTGATGGAGCTGTTGAGCAAACTGTGATTCTTATCAGCATTTGTTGCCTGCATCCATAGTGTACAACAGTTGTTCAAAAATGGATCGGTTATTTTTGTAACGTTTTAAAGCTCAGACATTTGAGCATTACGCTGTTAGGGTCCTGCTTCATGATAAGGTGTGAGCAAGTTGTTTTGTGTCTTGTCCGGAGATGATCTTAGTGCAGAAACTACACAGTAAACTTAAAGGATGGTTAAAAACAGTCAGGCAGTATTAAAGAACTGCAAGTATAGTCATGGGCTGCTGTACACACACAAAATGTGTGATAATATATAGCAAATGTATTAACTGTTTAAATTGTAATCTATTCTTTCCAGAGTTCATTGTAAGCTGCGGATTTCTTTGGTAGTTCTGTTTTGCACAGGTAGTCCTTCCAATACCTTAGCTGTAGATTGAGTGTTACATTTTGATCTGTTGTGGTTGTGTGTTGTGATCACCAAACTGTCGAGTGTCTTGCTGAAGGGTAGGAACTCCCTTCTATTCTTTTACCTGGTTTGTGTAGTTTCATGTGCAAGTCTCTTCTCAGTAAAAAAGTGCCATCCAGCCCCCAGTGTACCTATTTTTGAGTCTTATTTTTGGATATCCCTGTTTTTGAAAGTATGTCCCTATTTTCAGTCTTGATTAACATGATGTTCGGAATCCTCATCAAGTGTGATCTTTTTTGAAGCTGTCAATAATCAGAAAACCACAGAAAGAGGATACACATGTTACAACTCTCTTTTCCGAAGTAAAAATATATTACCTTGTGTGGTAGATTTTGCAAAATGGTTCATTAAAGTCTACAGAATTTAACATTGTCGCATTATATGTTTATATTGCTCCATCATTTTTGTCAGTATCTGTTTTTTGAATGCATTTCTGCATACTATCCCACATTCCTACTGGAAGTGGAAAGAGTTATTTGCTGTTTGGTATTCAGATTTTATGCTTATTAGATATACAGATGTTTAGCTAGATATTCCTGCTTTGCAAAGGTTTTGTTCCTGTTTTCAGTGTCAGCAGGCTGAGGAGGTATGGTATCATGATGCCAGCACAACACAGTTGGGTCTTCTGACAGATGGAAAGGCTGCAGCTTTTTATTTAAAATACTACAAATGCTATACTGTTTTGGGGCATAATATTGCAAATAGTTAATCTGCCTTGCATTTGGTCACAGCTGTGTCCACTTTATTTGAATTTGTGTAAAAAAAAAAAAAAAACCTAAGTCCGTGTCTGTTTTAAAGCCCAGGTTTAACAAGTACATTGTGTCACATAATTGAATCCTTAACTTGTTCAAAAATCCTTGACCAAAATTTTGTCTTGCCAACTTAAGCTTAGCAGTTGTATAATGAAATATACACAAGTCACAACTTCCACATTAAATGTATTTAATTATTTGACTATGATTAAGTATACTGATCTGTGGGGACACTTTCATTCATAACTGAAATGTTTGTTTTTGATGAATAAACATCTTTCTTGACCTATTCATAAATGTTAAACTGGGTGTGATTTGAAAGTCTGGTTTGCAGTGCACAGATAGCACTGATGCTCTGAAGAATTTTCATACAATCACTTTAAACACTTGACAGATTCACTATTATGCACAATAAGTAGAATTGTGCAGTTTCATATCCCTGCAAGCTGAAACTTGATGCAACTTTGCAGATGAAGAGACTTGAAGGAGTAATGTGCTGGGTGCAGTTCACAATATGTAATGGTATACATCAAGGTACAGAACCTGAATTGTATAGTAGCTGTGGTCATAGATGTCTACCAACACAGGAAAAAAAAAAACGTGCAGAATGCCTTGAGCTGAGTGCTGGATTTGAACAGCAGGGCTTAATTAAGCAATATTATATACAGTTAAAATCAAAGCAAAAAAAAAATCTCTGCTGTAGTAAGTAAGCACCTGTATTGGAGTACACAGTGCATACACATACAAGATGTGCACCCTACATTGCTAGCCACTGTAGTCATTACACCTAATGATTTTGAAAATGCTAGGCAAGGGTGATTGTCCCCTGTCCACAGTGAGATGCAGGTTTTGTGTGTATATGTATAGATTTTATATATATATATATATATATATATATATATATATATATATATGTGTGTGTGTGTGTATGTGTGTGTATGTATATATATATATATATATATATATATATATATATCTGTGTGTGTGTGTGTGTGTACACAAAGTAAACTTCCACTCTGTGACAAACTACTTCTCAGCACAAAGACAAAATGACCATATGAAAATAAACCCCAAGCAGTGCACGGCAGTTCTTAGCAATAATATTTTAAAGCAGTAGCACAGTCTATTCATAAAAAACATAAATTTATTGTACAACAAGGTATGCACTTTCACAAACTTACATTTGCTTCATCAGAACGTTGTGTGTAATAGTTAACATCAGACTTAAATACTTAGTTTCCTCCTATTAAATTAAAAAAAAAAATTGCATTAATTTCATACTCACAATATTGCCCAACTGTACAACATTTTACTAAATCTGTGCAAAATGAGATAAAATAACATCTCTCTATATATTTAAAACTATTCATCATAAAAAACATTTTAAATATACATTTATGTAATTTCTTCAGCTTCCTACTTTTAAGCGTAGGTGTGATGGCAATATGTTCATTCAAGCCCTTTCCTTAATGTGCTTTAATCTTAGTAATCCATTTAAGTTCCATTTCTTACGTCTTATTTATTATGTTACCCATCCTTACCCCATCTTTCACAGTATTTAGTACAGTAAACCTAAACTGATGTTGTTCCCCCTGTTCGAAAGTGTGTTTTGCTATCGCACTATGTTTGTCCCTTCCTAGTACAATACAGGGGATGTTTTATATGCTCTCTCAGGTGTTTATTAGTTTTGCCCACATAGAAAGATTTGCAACTTGTACAGTGGGCAAGGTACACCAGGTTTTTATTGTTACAATTTGCCATAAACTTCATCTTGTGTTCCTTACCTTTGTCTGGATGTATAAATACATTTGTTTCATATATAAATTCACAAAACGCACAGTTATTACATTTCTTCGTTCCTGTCTCGCACGAAGATTAAGTCAAGGCCTCTATCCTTTTCGGATGACATCATAATGTCTGTTTAAGTGATCTAGTATTCCTACAAGTCACATAGGGCCTCTGTTTACAATCTCTGCCATCTGCTTATCTACTTGTAACACATGCCAATTGTTTTGAATAATTACCTTCACCCCTTTATTGTCACTAGAGTAAGTGAAAGTAAGTGCAACATTATTTAAATATGTATTGGACCCTCATGTTTATGACCTGAAAAGTAGGGTTTAGCTTTTGTGTGTCTCAACCCTTTAACCTGGTTACATGCTGTCTCTGTATCTTGTAGTTTATAGGCCCTTCTTGTAAAATCAATATTAAGCTGATGTAACTCCTCCTTCTCAAAGTCCATATCCCTGTCGGTCAATCTCGGACCCTTCATAGCTTGACCTTTCAGTATGTTATTAAATACATGCTGAAGTTGCATACTAGTTCTATGCACGTGTGTGGCATGTTGACACTCCTTTTTATACCTAGTATGAAATATTCTCTCCTTATTTCTATTAATTCTAATATCTAGAAAATTGATCAGACTACGAGTGATTTTCAGTAAATTTATGAAATGTACTACTATTGAAATAATCATCATATTCAAGCAATTGTACTTCACTTCCATTCCATAATAGGAAGAGACTGTCAACAAAAATGACAATAAAATTCTAAGTATTGCTTGGATAGTTCATGTTCAATCAAAATTTTTAGCTCCCATTCAGCCATGACCATATTGGCGTAGTTATTGGCACATGATGTGCTCATAGCTACGCCAGAGGTCTGCACATAATATTTATCATCAAATGAAAAATATTACATTCCAGCACTAATTCCAATAAGAAACAAATGAAATCAATGTGTTGTTCTGTATAAATTTTCTTACGTGCCAAGAACCTTTTAACCATCGTTATTCCTTCTAACTTAGGAATAACCGTGAATAACGAGGTGAAATCAAGGTGTAATATTCCTGCAAAAATTGTTTGCTATCACATAATATATATTCATGTTCATGTAACAGGCTTCAGCTGTTTCTCGATGTATATTGATAGTGGCTCAGTAAGCCAGCCGCTGCTGGCCACTATAGGTCTAAATGGTGGTGTATAAGGTTTCTTATGAATTTTAAGCATACCCTGTAAGATGGGGACTTTTGGACATTCAACTATTAAATATCTAAACAAATCCTTTGTAATAATATAATTATTCTTGCATTCAATTGAAGCATTTAACACGATGTTGAACTTTCATAATGTATTCTTTGTCAACAATTTTATATACCTTTTCATTTTGTAACATTTCTTTTATAGTTTCAAAATAATATGTTCTATTCATTATGACTATCAAACCACCTTTATCTGCTGGTCAAATCACTATATTGTTAACAGCTTAAAGCCCTTTGAGCTCTTGTTTCTCTTTTAGGGTTAAATTTTCAAACCTATTTTTCACGCTCATATTTCCTTTTTCAAAATAGTCATATACTTGTTTTTCACACACTTCATAAAAAACACCTAGCACTGGATGACATTGTGGATTATATACACTAGGTTTTCTGAAAATGAACACTCCATCCTGATTTTCAGCAGTAAATAACAGTTTCAACTGTACATGTCTCATAAATAATTTTAAATCAATCAAAACATTCGACAGTTCTGCACGTTGGGCTGGAATAAAGGAAAGCCCTTTATTCAGAACTTCACATTCAATGTCTGTTAAATACCTGGAAGATATGTTCCTTATTAGTTGTTCTCTATCGGATGTCCTTCAAGAATGCAACTGCAGTCATAACAAGTGGGTTGTCCTGCCTCAGGCAGCCCTCGGTCGGCCGGATTCCAAAGTCTGGGTCCGACGTCGGCTGATGTCGCATTTCTCTCCGATGTCAGAGTGGCTGGAGTACATAAGCATCAGCCGACGCCATTTTCTAAAGTCTTTCTTGCCGCGCGGTGCCCGAAGCAGAAGCAGTTCGCAAGTGCCGGTCGGTCAGCTCCTGTATTCTACGATACCGAAGTCATCAAAAAAGCTAAGTACCCCGTTGGGGACCTTTTCTTGCCTCAGCCGATGTCAGAAATTACTGAAAAAGTTAACAATTGTCTTTTTTGTGGTAAACAAATACCTCATAAGGATTTCCACTCTTACTGCCTCCCTTGCCTGGGCCCAGACCACGACGTCTCGGCCTGTGTAGCCTGTGCTCGCTTCAACAAGCGCCGGGCGGAGTTCGCTGAAGATTTTTTCGGTGATAAATTTGCTTACACCATGCCGTCGGACCTTCCGACATCGCAAACTCCCAAAAAGCGAAAAGACCGGGACCGACATCCTCGGCCCGCGTCTACCTCCGACTCCACGCCAAAACCTAGCGCGAGTGCTCCGGTTCCCTCTGAGACGGTCTCTCCACTGCTCCGAACCGAAGACACCGCATTACCGACGACTCCGATTCCAGACATTACTCCGACGCCAGTTATAGATTTTCCTCCGGATACCGAAACCGAGGAAATGCCCAAGACCATTGCTGTAGACAAGGTCACTCCTGCACATGGAGCTGCCAGGCCTCCTATGGCCATGTCTATTAAGGCCTACACTAAGGCTAAGGCAGCCAGCAAAACAAAACAGATTACTTCTAAATCCTTACCTCAGCCGACTCCGGAGACACAAATTATGTCCATGGCTGCTGATTTAATTTCCATGATTAGAGGTTCACAGGCCCATCCTGAGAGAGCATCCCGGCCTCCTCCTGATAAAAGGCCCCGGGTTGAACCCTCTGACCCTACTCCTTCAGATGAAGACTCTGAGGGCTCTGTCCACTCTGATAGCCAGGAAGAGCTCTTCCAGACCTATGAGGACTCGGATGCAGAAGATTCCATCCCTTGGCCTCCCCTCCTGAGGATATTTCTTTTGGGGAAGTTCTGCACACCATGAGGGAACATTTCAAGTGGCAAGGACAGGAATATTCTGATTCTAGGAAACGCCTTAGGACTTTCCTTAAGAAGCCTCAGCACAGGCCCTTAGCTATTCCTCCTGTACTTGATGTTCTGGATGATTTGTATTCTGACTCTAGTGCTACCCCGATTCTCTTCCTCCTGCTCCAGCCAAGCCAGACAGGTATTACAGGGTCCCAGATACTCATTCCCATTTATTCAGGGCCCATACTGCTGATTTGGAAACTATTTCACAGGGGCCTAAAGGAGTTTCAGCCTCCACCTCAAAAAATCCTTTGCCCTCCAACAGGGAAGCGAGGTCATTAGAGAGATGGGGTAAAAAGGTTTACACATCCACTACCTTATCTATGAGAGCTTTAAATTGCCTTTTTCATATGTTACAATATCAGGATTATCTCTTAGAAGATTTACAAAAAACATTAGCTTCTCCTGATCCTTTAGACAGGAAGACTTTGCAGGAAGCTGTCCATAACACTCAGCAAGTAAGCAATCACTTCCTGCAGTGTGGATATGATGCACTGGAAGCTTCATGTAGGGCAGCTATGACAGGGGCAGTGATTCGTAGACATGCTTGGTTAAAAGATCAACCTCTACCAGATCATGTAAAAGCAAAGCTTCTGGATGCACCTTTGGAAAAGAACAAGCTTTTTGGTGCAAATGCTAAGGATGTGTTAAAGACCATCGAAGAAAAAGCAAAATCAGTTCAGACTGTGAAAGATTTCCTCCAAGTTCAACCCCCCAGGTTCAGTAGGAATTGGCCTTCAAAAAACTGGTCCTTTCCTAATCCAGAAAAGTTTCAAAGGGGTAAGAACAGACGTGGCCAAGGAAGAGGCCAATACAGAGGCCCTTACAGGGGACGGCAATGGCAGCCAGGAAACCAAAGAAGTGATGCAGGGGTTTCACCTGCCCATCAACCACAAACTCAATGACTTTCCTCTACTACCGCCTACCAGGGAACAACTAGAAGCTCCCTTGCGGAAATTATCTCTGTTTGCAGAAAACTGGCACAGACTGACAAAGGACAAATGGATTTTGGACATTATAGACCGAGGGTACAGGTTTCATTTTCATACCTTACCAAGAAAACAAGGCATGCCAAACCTACCACAAAATCAGAGGGCAGAGGCTATCAAGCAAATCACTCTGCTGACTCGAATGAAAGCAATAGAAAGAGTTCCACAACAAGAACAAGACCAGGGCTTTACTCAAGACTGTTCCTTGTTCCAAGAAAAGAATCTCAATGGAGACCAATACTGGACTTGTCCGCATTAAACACCTTTCTCATAGTACCAAAGTTCAAAATGCTGACTCTACAGCACCTCCTTCCCATGCTGGGCAAGGAGTCGTGGCTGATTACTCTGGACCTCAAGGAGGCATACCTGCATGTCCCTATCAGACACAGCTGCAGAAGATACCTCAGATTTCTTGCAGGGCCAGAGCATTATCAATTCTCAGCATTGCCATTTGGCTTATCTACTGCGCCCAGAGTATTTACAAAATGCCTGGCTTCAGTGATTGCTCATTGCAGGCTCCAGGGAATACAAATTTACCCGTACCTGGACGACTGCCTCATTCAAGCGGACGACAAATTGATGTTGACAAAAAACCTGGATTATGTCATACGATTACTTCAAGCTCTGGGACACACAGTCAACTTCCAAAAGTCAAGACTGCAGCCATCCCAGCAAATAATCTTCTTAGGAGCCAAACTAGACACAGCCTCTCAGATGGCTTACCTGACAGAAGACAAGCAAGAGAAGTTAACTCATTACTTCAAAGGTTTAGCAAAACGCACCCAGATGACTGCAAGGAGATTCCTACAGGCCCTGGGTTACATGGCATCCTGCATTCTACTGGTTCCATTAGCAAAATTACACATGAGAAAGCTTCAATGGTACCTAAAAAGCATTTGGTCTCAACACAGCAACAACTTGGAGACAATCATACCACTCATTCCATGCCTACAAAAGGAATTCCTATGGTGGGCCTCGGTGAGCCAGGAAAACACAGGTATGTCTTTCAAAAAACCACAGATAACACAGACCATGACTACAGACGCCTCAGACCTTGGATGGGGGGCGCACATGGAAGGCAGGTGTATACAAGGACAATGGTCTCCAAAGGAAACACATCTGCATATAAACCAAAAGGAAATGCTGGCAGTAATGCATGCCATCGAGGCTTTTCAACACCAACTCCAGCAAGGCCATTTAATGATACGGACAGACAACACCACTGTAATGTGGTACATAAACAAGCAGGGGGGCACCCACTCTTATCCCCTTTGCAGACTGACAATGCAGCTTTGGGAGAAATCACTGAGCCTAAACATCCAGTTACAATCCCAGTTTGTTCCAGGAAAAGACAATGTGTTGGCGGACAGCCTAAGCAGGAATTTCACAGATCCACACGAGTGGAGGTTACATCCGAAGGCCTTCAGACAACTCACTCGACATGGGGCAAGCCAGAAGTGGACCTATTTGCCTCTCACCTCAACCATCTTCTACCAAAATTTTGCACAAGGACATACCATCCAAAAGCTTGGAAAATAGATGCCCTCTCATTCAACTGGAACTCCCTAGCAATCTATGCATTCCCACCTCTGCCACTGATGACCTCAGTATTACTAAAGATCAAAGCAGAGAAGCCCAAGGGAATCATAATAGCTCCGGACTGGCCAAGACAACACTGGTACCCACTACTACGGAGCATATGTCACACCAGGAGGCGGGCCCTCCCTCAGTGGCCTCTACTTTTGACTCAACACAATTTCGAAACACTGCATCCAAATCTTCAGACACTGCAGCTAACAGCCTGGGAGATCCCATAAATAACTTCAGCTTATCTCTCTCCAAGGAAGTTCAGCGGATACTAACAGAGGCTCGAAGACCATCCACCAGAAAGGTTTACTTAGCAAAGTGGAAAAGATTCAGCAATTGGAATACCAGCAAGGGACATGATGCATCATTGTTGAACATCCCACTCATCTTGGAATATTTGGCAGATATGGTAAAGAACGGCCTCTCATATTCTTCCATAAAGATACATGCATCTGCTATTTCAGCTAGATACAACACTGATCCTCCTGTTTTCTCTCACCCCTTGCTAAGACAATTCCTCAGGGGAATCAAGAACATTAACCCACCAAGAAAGGCCCCAGTGCCAGCCTGGGACCTCAATTGTGTCTTAGAAAAACTGACTCTACCTCCTTTTGAGCCAGCAGCTTCAGTTGACTTGCAATTTCTCTCATGGAAGACAGCTTTCCTGTTGGCAATTACCTCAGCAAGAAGGGTTTCGGAGCTACAGGCCCTAATGGCAGTACCACCCTTTATTATTTTCCACAGAGACAGGGTTTCATTAAGGACCAACCCTACTTTTATGCCAAAGGTGGTATCTAGGGTTTCTCTAAATCAAGCCATTCATCTGCCTGCTATCTTCTCCAATCCAGAGAATAAGGGGGAAAGACTTTTGCATACCTTGGACATTCACAGACAACTTCGATACTACCTGGACAGAACCAAGGCCAGTAGGAAGTCTGAACAACTTTTTGTAGCTTACGCCCCTGCAGTCCAAGGAAAAGCAATTTCAAAACGGACTATTTCTAAATGGATTGGACATTGCATCAGATTCTGCTATTCCTTTCATGGAAAGACTGTTCCAGCCAATGTCAGACCACATTCCACCAGAGCTACAGCCACCTCTACAGCATTCTTAAGAGGGGTGCCTACCAAGGACATTCTAGAAGCTGCTACATGGAGCTCCGTGCATACATTCTCCAAACACTACAATCTTCCTCTATATTCCAGATCCAGAGCAGGCTTTGCTTCGGCAGTCCTGCAGGGTTTGATTGCCACACCATCTCTTTCCTAGAGCATACCTCCTCCCCCAGCTAAGCTATGGTATTCTACCCACTTGTTATGACTGCAGTTGCATTCTTGAAGGACATAGTACAGTTTTGTACCTACCATAAATGTAGATGTCCGATAGACATGCAACTGCAGTCGGATTTTCCCTCCCTCCATACCCCTCTATGCCTAGGGTCCACTCCTATCCCTGTTATTCTTAGCTGGGGATATCTATTATGGTGTATTTGTTTTATTGCTCATTTATTTGTTTGGAATCCTGTTTTTGTCTTCCAATTTGATTACAGCCTTCCTTGGAGGGCACCTGGCATCTGGGGCAAGAAACACTGAAGAAAATGGCGTCGGCTGATGCTTATGTACTCCAGCCGCTCTGACGTCGGAGAGAAATGCGACATCAGCCGACGTCGGATCCAGACTTTGGAATCCGGCCGACCGAGGGCTGCCTGAGGCAGGACAACCCACTTGTTATGACTGCAGTTGCATGTCTATCGGACATCTACATTTATGGTAGGTACAAAACTGTACTTTTCCACATTTTCTTTGTGTTCATGTTCATTTCCTGAAGCATTGTCTTTTGTTTCTTCCTCGTTGGTCTACAACTTCTATTGATTGTTTCCTCTTTGAATGAATTGGTAGAGGCAAGGAAAAAAAACAGTTCCTAGGTAGACACCATAATTTTAGTCTTACTCCATTCATGAGGCACAAAGCCTGTTTGGAGGCTACAGTTAAACAGGAATTTCAGAGGACCTGATAGGTCATGTTTCATGATCTTTAGAAGACATCCTGAGATATTGTCTGGGCCCGGTGATGCAGGGTTCTTGGCTTTAGAGAGAGCATTAAGGACCTGCTCCCAAGTGATAGCAGAGGGAGTTATATTTGATTGTATTTCCTAAGGGAAGTTTGAGGAGAAGACAGGGATTAGTTGGAGCTGAATTTGTTGGCCAGTAGGTTGGCTATGTCTGGATCAGTATCTCCTTCTTTTGGCTGTTCCCATTAAGGGTCACGACAGCGGATCATCTGTTTCCATTTCTTCCTGTCCTCTGCATCTTGCTCTGTCACACCAATCACCTGCATGTCCTCTCTCACCACATCCATAAATTGTCTTGGGGCTTCCTCTTTTCCTCTTACCTGGCCCCCAGCAGTTTCATCCTTAGCATCCTTTTCTCAATATACCCAGCATCCCTCCTCAGCACATGTCCAAACCAATGCAGTCTCGCCTCTCTGGCTTTGTCTCCAAACCATCCAACCTGGGCTGACCCTCTAATATACTTATTCCTAATCCTGTCTACCCTTGTCACTCCCAGTGCAAATCTTAACATCTTTAACCCTGCCACATCCAGCTCTGACTCATGCCTTTTTGTCAATGCCACCGTTTCCAACCCATATAACATAGCTGGTCTCACTACCCTCATGTAGACCTTCCCTTTCACTCTTACTGGTACTCATCTGTCACAAGTCACTCCTGACACTCTTCTCCACCCACTCCATCCTGCCTGTACTCTCTTCTTCACCTTTCTTCCACACTCGCCATTACTCTAAACTGTTGATCCCAAGTATTTAAACTCATCCACCTTCTCCAGCTCTACTCCCTGCATCCTCACCATTCCTCTACCTACCTCTCATTCACACACATATATTCTCTTAGTCCTGCTGACCTTCATTCCTCTCCTCTCTAGAGCATATCTCCACCTCTCCAGGGTCTCCTCAACCTGTTCCCTACTCTCACTACATATTACAATGTCATCTGCAAACAACATAGTCCATGGGGACTTCTGTCTGATCTTGTTTGTCAACCTGTCCATCACCACTGCAAATAAGAAAGGGCTCAGAGCTGATCCTTGATCATCCACCTTAAACGCATCTGTCACTCCCACTGCACATCTCACCACTGTCACACTACCCTTGTACATATCCTGTACCACTCTTACATACTTCTCTGCCACTCCCGACTTCCTCATACAATACTACAACTCCTCTCTAGGCACCCTGTCATATGCTTTCTCCAAGTCCACAAAGACGCAATGTAGCTCCTTCTGACCTTCTCTGAACTTCTTCGTCAACACTCTCAGAGCAAACATTGCATCTGTAGTGCTCTTTCCTGGCATGAAACCATACTGCTGATTACTAATTATCACCTCCCTTCTTAACCTAGCTTCTACTACTCTTTCCCATGATTTCATGCTGTGACTGATCAGTTTTATTCCTCTGTAGTTACTATAGTTCTGCACATCACCCTTATCTTAAAAGTCATTACCAGAACACTTTTTCTCCACTCCTCAGGCATCCTCTCAATTTCCAAGATTTCAGTAAACACTCTGGTTAAAACTTCAACTGCCATTTTTCCTAAACACCTCAAAGCTTCCACAGGTATATCATCTGGACCAACAGCCTTTCCATTCTTCATCCTCTTCATAGCTATTCAGATGTCACACCAAGCACCTTTCTAGCAGTCTCCCTTACTAGCTCTGTTGTAGTTAACCAGCTGTTCGGTAACTCTTCACTGTCACCCAGTGCCTGTCTTAACTCTTCTGGCTCAGTATAGATAGCTCAATTTACAATGAGCTCTGCACACAATTTTGTATTGCTTTTCAGGTTGCGGACATAGATAAAGAATGCATTGTGGTTCTTAGCTTGGGAGGCCAAATTTACCTCAAAGGTGGCTTTGGTAGACTTTATTTGTTTGATTTCCTTGTTTAGTTTGAGTGCTTTTATCCTTCTGGGTGCTGCACCTCCTAAGTTTTGCCATGATTTTCGTCTTCCTGTTATACATCCTATTGATGTGATTTTACCAGGGTGGCTTGTTTTTTGAGTTATTTTTATACTTCTTCCTATTGGGAACATCTGCCTCCTATGCAGGTATTAATATGCCTGTATAGGGTTTCTGTGAACAGTTCTGCATAGGCAACAGTGTTCTCCGGTTTTATGGGGGTTTTGAAATTTTGCCAGCCTATCACATAATAGAAGGAACTAGCCTTAGAGTAGTTTCTAAATATGTCAAGGTTAGCTGGGGTACCAGATTTTATTTTTACTTCAAAGGAGACCATTTTGTGGTCTGACCTTACCAGAGAAGACATTACACAAGGGGTTGTGCAGCACTGTCCCATATTAGTGAGGACCAGATCCAGTATAGTTACTGTAGAATAGTGTGTGTATGTTGTACCTTTAAGAAGCATTTCAAGGTTGGCACGTGCATATGAATAGCCAGAACGTGTTAACATCAGTGCCATTTTGTGAGTGCAGCCATAGAGAGTATGTATGAGTGTAATAGCTAGATGTCCTTCAAGAATGCAACTGCAGTCCTGACATATGGGTTGTCCTACCTCAGGCAGCCCTTCGGTCGGCCGGATTCCAAAGTCTGGGTCCGACGTCGGCTGATGTTGCCTCCTCCCCGACGTCAGAGCGGCTGGGGTATAAAGGCATCAGCCGACGCCATCTTCTTCAGTCTTTCTTGCCACGCGGTGCCCGAAGCAGAAGCAGTTCGCAAGTGCCGGTCGGTCAGCTCCTGTGTTTTCAGTTACCGAAGTCATCTAAAAAGCTAAGTACCCCGTTGGGGAACATTTTTTCTTGCCTCAGCCGATGTCAGAACAAATTGAGAAAGTTAATAATTGTTTGTCTTGTGGTAAACAAATACCTCATAAGGACTTCCATTCCTACTGCCTCCCTTATCTGGGCCCAGACCATGACGTCTCGGCCGGTGCTGCCTGTGCTTGTTTTAATAAGCGCACTCTCAAGCGCCGGGCAGAATTTGCCGAAAACTTTTTTGGCGAATCCTTCGCTTACAACATGCCGTCGGAACAACCGACAGCACAAACTACCAAGAAACGTAAGGACCGGGACAGACATCCTCGGCCCACGTCTTCCACCGATTCTACACCTAAGCCCTCCGCGAGTGCTTCGGTCCCTTCGGAAGCGATTATTCAACCGCTCCAGGCCGACGACACCGCATTAACACGCTCCTCGGTCTCTGAGACTACACCGGTGCCAGTTGTTGATTTTCCTCCAGAAACCGAAGTTATTGATCTACCCGACACCATTCCTTTGGACAAGGTTACCCCTGCACGTGGTGCAGCTAGGCGTCCTGTATCCATGTCCATCAAGGCCTTTGCACGTGCTAAGGCCACCAGCCAGGCCAAGGCCCATCCTAAGCCTACCTCTCAGGCTCCTTCTTCTGATAGACAGATCATGTCTCTTGCTGCAGACCTAATCTCTCTTGTTAGGGGGTCTCAGCCCCATCCAGACAGAGGTTCTCAGCCACCTGCAGAAAAAAAGGCCTAGAACTGAGCAGGCAGACAACCTCTCTTCAGATGAAGCCTCTGGGGATTCTGAGCATTCAGATACCCAAGAAGAATCCTTCCAAGCCTATGAGGACTCTGATGCTGAGGAATCTTTTCCCTCTGCCTCTCCTCCTGAGGATTTTTCTTTCGGTGAAGTCCTACACTCCATGAGGGAACATTTTAAGTGGCAGGGTCAGGAATTCTCTGACTCTAGGAAAAGGCTCCGTACCTTCCTCAAGTTACCCCAACACAGACCTTTGGCTATCCCTCCAGTTTTGGATGTCCTGGATGATGTATTTTCAGACTCCAGTGCTTCCCCGGATTCTCTCCCTCCTGCTCCTGTTAAGCCAGACAGATATTACAGGGTCCCTGACACTCAGAAGCATTTCTTTAAGGCCCAATCTGTGGATCTAGGAACTATTTCACAGGGCCCCAAAGGAGTGGCTTCTTACTCGGCCAAAAATCCACTACCAGCTGACAGGGAAGCAAGGTCCCTGGAGAGATGGGGTAAAAAAGTTTATACCTCTACCACCCTTGCCATGAGGTCACTTAACTGCCTTTTTCATATGTTTAAGTACCAGGATTTTTTACTGGATGATTTGCAGAAAAAGCTAGCCTCTCCTGTGATAGAAAGGCATTGCAGGATTTGGTTCATAACTCTCAGCAGGTTAGTAACCATTTTCTTCAGTGTGGTTATGATGCATTGGAGGCTTCATGTAGGGCAGCCATGACAGGGGCTGTTATCCGTAGACATGCTTGGTTGAAAGAGCAGCTTCTGCCGGATCATGTTAAAGTAAAGCTCCTGGACGCACCTCTGGATAAACAGAAGCTTTTTGGTGCTAATGCTCAGGATGTGCTGAAGTCTATTGAGGAGAAGGCAAAATCAGTACAGACAGTAAAAGATTTCCTCCAGGTTCAGCCACCCAGATTCAGCAGAAATTGGCCTTCAAAAAATTGGTCCTTTCCAGACTCAGACAAGTTAGAAAGGGGAAAGAACAGGCGTGCACGAGGTAGAGGGCAATACCGAGGCTCCTACAGGGGACGCCAGTGGCAACCTCAAAATCAAAGAAGTGGCACAGGTACTTCACCTGCACCGCAGGGACAATCACAATGACTTGCCTATCACTCCGCCTACCAAAGCTCAAAGAGAAGCACCTTTAGGCGGAAAATTATCTCTATTCTCAACAAACTGCCACATTATAACAAAGGACAAATGGATTCTGGACATAATACACAGAGGTTACAGATTCCACTTCCATACTTTACCAACAGGACAAGGCATGCCAAACCTGCCACAAAATCAAAGGGCAGAGGCACTCAGAGAAGTCTCAAAGCTGTTAAAAATAAAAGCAATAGAGAAGGTTCCTCCTCAGGAACAAGGCCAGGGATTTTATTCAAGACTGTTCCTTGTTCCAAGAAAAGAAAAGCAATGGAGGCCTATTTTGGACTTGTCCGTTCTAAATACTTTTCTCATGGTGCCAAAATTCAAGATGCTGACGTTACAGCAACTTCTTCCCATGCTGGGCAAGGGGTCTTGGCTGGTTACTCTGGACCTCAAGGAGGCATACCTGCATGTCCCTATCAGACACAGTTGCAGAAGATACCTCAGATTTCTTGCAGGAACAGAGCACTGTCAATTCTCAGCATTGCCGTTTGGCTTATCTACTGCGCCCAGAGTATTCACGAAATGCCTGGCATCAGTAGTGGCACATTGCAGACTCCAGGGGATTCAAATATGTCCTTACCTGGACGACTGCCTCATACAAGCAGACAGCAAACAAACCTTGATAAAACACTTGGATTATGTCATTCAATTGCTGCAGGCTTTGGGGTACACAGTCAACATTCAAAAATCAAGAGTACTGCCATCCCAAGAGATTATTTTTCTAGGAGCAAAGCTGAACACACAGCTACAAATGGCCTTCCTCACAGAGGAGAAACAAGAGCATTTAACCGATTACTTTAAAAGCCTAGCAAAACTAACCCACCTGACCGCAAGGAAAACCCTGCAGGCCCTGGGGTTCATGGCATCTTGCATTCTTCTAATCCCTCTAGCAAGACTTCACATGAGAAAACTACAATGGTACCTAAAAAGCTTGTGGTCTCAACACAGCCACAACCTGGAAGACCTAATACCACTCATACCATGCCTGCATAGGGAATTTGTGTGGTGGGCTCAAGCAAGTCACTTAAACGAAGGCATGCCTTTCAACAAACCTCCAACAAGTCAAACTATTACAACAGACGCCTTAGACCATGGATGGGGGGCGCACATGGATGGCATATGCATTCAAGGGCAATGGACTCCCATGGAAATGCATCAGCACATAAATCAAAAAGAAATGTTGGCAGTGATACATGCAATAGAAGCCTTTGGAAAATCTCTTCAGCAAGGTCATCTGCTAATAAGGACACACAACACCACTGTCATGTGGTACATAAACAAACAAGGGGGCACTCATTCCTATCCCCTCTGCAGACTAACAATGACTCTTTGGGAAAAGTCCCTGAACCTGAACATCTACTTGCAATCCCAGTTTGTTCCGGGCAAGGACAGTGTTCTGGCAGACAGGTTGAGCAGAAATTTCTTGGATCCACACGAATGGATGCTACACCCACGCATATTCTCACAAATAACAACTGCATGGGGAAGACCAGACATAGACCTCTTTGCATCTCATCTCAATCATCATCTGGAAAGGTTTTGCACAAGGATACACCATCCTCTAGCCTGGAGAACGGATGCTCTTTCCTTCAGCTGGAACGCCCTAACAATTTATGCATTCCCTCCTCTACCTTTACTCACCAAGGTGTTACTGAAGATCAAGGCAGAACAACCGAGAGGAATTTTGATAGCTCCAGACTGGCCAAGGCAACACTGGTATCCACTGCTACTGAGCATAACTCACTCCACACCGTGGCCCTTGCCTCAATGGCCTCCGCTCCGCTCCTGACTCAACACAATTACAAGGCAGTTCATCAGAACCTGCAAACCTTAAAGCTGGCAGCTTGGAGAATTCCATGACTGGAACCCATGACTCCCTCTCCAAAACAGTTCAGGACATTTTGCTGGAGGCACGCAGACCTTCCACCAGAAAAACCTATTCGGCCAAATGGAAGAGATTCATCATCTGGAATGTCAACAAGGGCCAGGATGCATCACTGATGAACATACCTCAGATATTAGAATACTTGGCAGAAATGTTTCACAGTGGCCTCTCATACTCTTCCATCAAAATCCACGCTTCAGCTATCTCTGCACATTACAACTGTGATCCACCTGTGTTTTCGCATCCCTTGCTAAGACAGTTTCTAAGAGGTATAAAGAATATCAAACCTCCAAGGAAACAACCAATTCCTGCATGGGACCTCAATTACGTCTTGGAAAAATTAACTCTTCCTCCTTTTGAACCAGCAGCATCTTCAGAAATGCAATTTCTCTCTTGGAAAACGGTTTTCCTGTTGGCAGTCACCTCAGCAAGAAGAGTCTCGGAGATACAGGCCCTCATGGCAGTTCCTCCTTTTCTCATCTTTCATCAGGACAGAGTTTCCCTTAGGACCAATCCTTCCTTCATGCCTAAGGTGATATCCAGAGTGTCACTAAACCAAGCAATTCACCTGCCTTCCTAACCCTCAAAACAAAGGGGAAAAGCTGTTGCATACTTCAGACATTCAGACAACTACACTACTACTTGGACAGAACAAAGTCTACCAGGAAGTCTGACCAACTGTTTGTAGCCTATGCTGCTGGGACACAAGGAAAGGCAGTCACCAAACAAACTATCTCAAAATGGATTGGGAACTGCATCAGATTCTGTTACTCCTTCCATGGAAAGAGTGTGCCAGCTAATATTAGACCACACTCCACCAGAGCTA